>NW_015115663.1:13270-61876 GCF_001443285.1 Poecilia latipinna
TGAAGGAGCAGTTTTGTCTTGAGGAATGGGCAAAAATACTCCTGAAAAGATGTGACATATTCATATAGAGACCTATCCAGAGTGACTTGCAGCTGTGATTCCTGCAAAAGCAGGGATGAAAGTAGGGGGGTATGGCAGGGTACTGCGTACCCCTAAAAGATTTAGCAGGGGTACACAGTACCTACAAGAGAGGGGAGCGGCTGTCAGCTGTAAAAAATCATTGGGTTCACTGTGCAGCTGTGAGTGCGCCCACTAATCAGCCGTAACTGATTAGTTTTTCAAGCACAACCCAAAACACGACTTAATCAGTTAATAAATAGCTTCCTCCCCTCCATTTCATGTTGTTTCTGAACTGTCCTTTGCTAGAGCAGCAGTACAACATGTCAATCGCGGAAGGTTTTGAGTCGATCTTGGCAGTAGGTGACAAACTGAACGTCACCAGGAGCTGAGACCAGCACATCCTCCTCTGGCTCCTTATTAAAACGTTCGTGACTTTATTAAAGAACAAAAAAAAAAAAAAACATGAAAAATCAACAAGGTGTTTATATTAATGACCCAACAAAAATAATAATCTCAGTAATTATTGTTTCTACAAGGTGCTGTGCAAATCTGTGCGATTCGGTTCCATTATCAAAATAACTAGCAGAGTAAGAGTTTAAAATTAACTAATCAACCACCGCTGTGTTCATGAGAGCGCTTATTAATAATTGCAAAATAAATATCAAGCCTGAAAACCTGATATCGTAACGGACTGAATGTTATGGCTTGTGCAGGCAGTTGTCACGGCAACGGGTGTGCTTAAATGACAGAGAGAGACGGAGAGTAAAAAGGTGCGAGTGGTTTAGAGTTGATCACCTGTTCAGGTTGTTTTACCTTTGCTGTGGCTCATCACAGCCGCTGTAATTTCTGAACGTTCAATAAACGACAAACTTGGACTAATAACCTCGTTCTTTGTGAGTATACGTCATTTACAACAAACATCAAACACGGTAAATATGTTTCATTAAGTGTTTAACAAACAAATGTATTCTACCGCGATAATTATGTGAAATTAAATTAATTGTCTAATATAAAAAATAGTTTGGTGCTGTCGGGCTCAGAGTCTGAGAGGCTTTTCCTTTATCAAACAATTTTTTTTGCCTCTTATTTAGTGGAAATATTGATGTTGATGAGATTTAATAATGACCTTTTCCAACCTTTATAGCTCCACTGTTGAAAATGAGGCTCTGACATTCACAAATGACGGTGAAATAAAATCCAGTCCAACATCTGGTTTCAGGTGAATCCTCTGGAACCTGTTGGAGGAAAAATATCCCAACTTCAGAAGATGTGCTTTAACTTAACAGAGCTCTGTGGTTCCTCCTATCAGTATGAGAGTCAGAGTGAGGAGGCGCCATGTTAGGAAGATGAAGTGGAAGCTGCAGGATCTTCAGAACAAACAGGCCTGCTACTACTAGGCCTTCTGTTTATCCCTCTGTCTGGACACAGGATCAATAGAACCAGTTTAAAAGATCAAATGAATGGTTATATGCCAGACATGGAAAACTGGGATGCACTCCATGCCATGATGTTCAGAATTTAGGTCTCATGGCATCTCAAGGTGTCAACATTGGGTCGGGAGGGTTGCTGGTGCCTATCTCCAGCTAACGTTGCGGGCGAGAGGCGGGGTCACTCTGGACAGGTCGCTAGTATGTCGCAGCCTCACTGATCACTTAATCGCAAAATAAACATCAAGCCATAAAAACATAATATTAGTAGTAATAATATTGATATGTTATTAAATTATAATATAAAATTATAATATAACTTTGTTATATAACTTTATATAATATTGCTATTCTTTTTTTAATCATAATAGTACTAAAAGTACTATTATGATTAAAAAAAACAATCAGTGTTTTTTTAATTATAAAAAACACTGATTGTGATTTTTATGATTAAAAAACACAATCAATGTGTTTATTATATATAAATATGTGTTTATTATATATAAATATATATTATTTATATATAACAATATATAAATAATAATATAAATATTCTTTATATTATTATAGATATTATTTATAATAAAAATAGTATATTATTATACTATATATAATAATAATATATATAGTATATTATATATACATAATTATAATAATAATAATAATAATAACAATAATAATAAAGTTATTCCAAGAAGGGTAGGTAATCTTCTCAAGGAGACTGGTTCCAGAACCGGAGCCATGCGTCGAGGTAGGACCGACTATTTCTAGCCAAAACCTCTCAACCTCACACACCAATTTTGGTTTAATAATTTTACACGTTAGCATAGAAATAGAATAAAGGATGATCCCATAGAAATGGTGCTGCCGCTCCATATTTGATGGGTTGTAAACGACCCACTCAAACACATTTGTTCCGTACGGTGCGGGAACATAAACAATAGACAGAACGTAATGTCTTCCAGCTTCTTCTGTGTAACTGAGAGCTTGAGACCAACAGCAGCACAGCATCAGCAGCCCACAATGCTGATAGCCGGGAAGGAGATAAATGAGTCCATTTCTATGCTTTCCTGTAAACTGGTTATGAGTCGGCTGGTTTTTCAATTCTCTTGTATTTTAACTATTAAACCAACTGGTAAACAAATGTTTATATCTGTTTTTAAAAGAATAGTAGCTTCTCTCCATCAGATGAGCAGCACTTTTGGTGATATTATTATTAATGGTCTGTGTGTCTATGTGTAGTAACTAGAGAATAAAAATGTCCACCTGAAGACCTCTTAGAAAATCTTACTGTATTTAAAGTTCAGACTGTGCATGATCTGGATTTGATGAAGCAAAGACCAGCTCATCCGCTTATTTAATCAAATTTAATCAAAGTTATTTAATCAAAGTCCTACCTATGTAGTGTCATGTGGTTGCCGTGGTTACTAACCTGAAAACTAACATATTGCATTACACGCTCTTCATTACAGCTCTTTAATGTACAAAGCATTGTATGCACCCATATTACATTTCTCACAATTTATGTGCTATAAAAACACTCCTCTCCATGCGCACAAATTACTTGCAATCATTTTTTTGTACTACTTTCAATCTGCTACAATATCTGCAAAGTTATTGTTAAATGTAATGTGTGGTAGATTTTAATAGACCAGGAAAAATGGAAATGTTAAAGCAACAATAACTTGACAACTTCGTAAATGTATTCAGTTGAAAAAACAGTATAAATGGACCTAGCTGTGAGAGAATGCCAAGTTAATGTCCAGTGCCTGAAGAAACAACAGCATATAAAATCTACTATTTGAATTGTTGCCCAAACAATGTCCAAGAACAGTTTTGTTGTGATGAAGTTCTCAAACAAAAGAGGTTATGTACAGAAAGACATTTGCACATCTAAAATATCAAAAGAGATTTAAAAACAATGCCACACCAGAGGGACTTAGGTAGTGCTATTGTTATTCCAGCCATCTTTAAAAACACTGCAAAATGGTGAAGAAATTATTCCCCTGCTTCAAGAGCATTTTTCATGCACACACGCCTCAGGCTCTTTTCTTTATCTGGGTACTTCAATTCCTCATACATAAATCTTTTTTTTTTTTTTGGGGGGGGGGGGTTTCTAAAAAAAAATATAACTGTAGAAGCCAGTTTTTGTTTTTTTGTTTTTTACCAGATGGTGTAATGTCAGCACACCCAGTATTCACTCTCCCAGTAAAATGTTCCCTGTGCAGGTTGGGGGGAAAAAAATCATTTTACAGAGGGCCAAAAGCAGCAATCAACCTTTACTGATGATGACAGTGAACAAGCCTAAGCACTACACTGACCCAATTATGGTATGAGTGATCTGAGGTCAAACCTCTCAGGGTGATTTTTTTTATTTTGATACTTTTTCCCTTCATAATTGTATGAAACAACGGTAGCAGCGTTGTTGAAATCTTCGATTTTTCCCCACTTAATATTGGGCAAAAACAGAAATATTGTGCTTATCCATTTGAATGACATCACACATAAGGAATGTCTGCTTGGATGTTCTTCACTGACAGAGTTAATGGTACTCACATAATTCAGTTACTTATTTCCCCTATTTTTTTTATTGGTGGTGGTCAGAGAGCCTGGTGGCACTGACTGACTGCATATCGAGTCCATTCGGGTTTGTTAGGATTTTTACATTTTAATTTTCCAGCCACTGGGTTGTTTGGTTAGAAGAAAGCTACAGAAATATGCCACTGGCAGGGGTTGGACGACACTACCATGACAATTTGGGAGGGTCATCTTTTTTCTGGAATATGAAATCAGATCTATAAAACACATCTTAGTAAGCTGACCTATTATTACTTCAAGTTATTTTTTTATTTTAGCCTATTTAAATTACACCGACTCAAATCCAGTCCAGCAGCAGCAGGACATAATAATGCATAATTCTTTGTAGTCCAATGTTTCTTAATCCTATTTTGATGCTAAACTGTCAGAAAAACAAGAATTCAATACGCAGCAGGAGCAGACTGCTGCGCAGACAATCTGTGTCAGCTATTTTCTTATGCAAATTTAAACAGGAGAAAAACAAACAAAAAAATCACTGTACCGTTATGTTTAGTTATCAACATAATATTAAAAGGCTTGCGATTTACATAATATGGGAAACTATGTTTCCCATATTATGTAAATATGGGAAAAGCTTCCATGGCCTCATGGAAAGCTTCCATGGCCTCATGGAAGCTTTATGTCGGCCTGGAGCCTCAAAAAAGTGACTTACTTTGCTTATGCCTCAGGCCGGCTCTGGATTCAGACCTATCAACAATCAGTGCCAGAGTGCCGGACTGCAAAATGTCCACAACGCGTGCCAGCTCTGAGGCTGGACATCTGTGGCAAGCGTGTTTCATATGGCTCCACGGCAGGATCAGATTGAGAGCTAACTGGATAATTTTGTTATGGGTAACTAGCTGGCTGTGCATAGAAGCAGGTCCGTGAGAAATGAGGCCAGGGAGCTGGAAGACACTGAGCAGGATTACTGCTGCAAGCCTGACTTTCCTCAAGTCAAGCATTACAGGAGGCAGAGGGATCCTACAGAAAGATAGCTCCATGGCTGGATCAAGCTGTCAACCGGTTAATGGCTGGAGGCAAGTGGCTCTGGTGGCTGTTCGACTAAAATATTCAAAAAGATTGACATCTACCGGGTCCATGCTTTTTAAACCTTCAGGCTTTAGCTCCTAAAGAAGCCGTCAGTAATACACCAGAGGCAGCAATGGTTTATAGAAAATGTCCTACGGTGCAGCAGGAAACAGTTTAAAATACAACATGAAACAAATGTCTTTGGTTTGCTGAACAGAGAGAGACAGCCACGGATAAAAAGATACAAAAGTGGCAACGGGGAACAAAATATCTTACACAAAAGAAAGGAGCTAGCAGGGGAGTAAACATGGATTCAGAGAGCTAAAAAGTAACAGCAGGTGTATTAACCAAAGGACACTGAGAGACTGACTGACAGGTGGAGGGAGAAACAAAAAACTAAATGCCCTAACAACAAACAGATGGAAGATATCAGGGAAAATGAAAGGCCTACAGAAGACGCAGACGGGAAACACAAACTAGGCAAGAACTTTTTAAAATCAAAATGCAGTCAGAGGAGTTCAACTTGAATCATAGGTTTTGGCTTACGATCAGATTCTTTTTTTATGTTTTTATCGTAACAAATTTTAAAATATTTGAAGTCAATTTCATCTTTAAATCTGCAGGTAAAATATATATCCAACATGCCACAAGTGTCTTGCTTTGACAGATGGTGTGCTGTGACCTACCTTAATCTCTGTGCACAGCGGGGTCAGGGCTCTTCTAGTGTGGGATTTTCTTGTCATTTTACTCTAGAGGGAAAGACAAACACTAAATGAAAATCTTTACTGCCCTTGTAATATGAACAAGACATGCAATACATTCCAGAATCCCTCAATCTAAATAAAATTAAATTCAGTTATTTTTATTTAATTAAATAAAATTACTACTGCTTCGTCTACTGAAGCAGTAGACGACTGCTTCAGTCGTCTACTTGTTGCAGTAACTTAACAAATGAGATGTTCAGAGTTAAAGTCAGGACTTCCTAAAATAATCTGTTCTGTTAAGAATTTCTCTGCGTTGGTTCTCTAAAGCCTAAATTAGAGTGCTTCAAAACATGCCAAACTTATAATTCCAATTTAAGGGAAACATAACAAGAGCGCTAACAATGTGTGAGATTCAAGGTTCAAAGAAGTTCAAAACAGCAACAAAGAATAACTAATTTACTTTCTTTAAAACTATGATGCCATCACATGTTCAAATCAAAGCGCAAGAGAGCTCCACACTGAAGATAAATGTCCTTTTTTTCTAACCTGCTGAATTAATTTGTTACTAATTTAAAAGGTATTGGCTGTTGTGCTCATTACCTGCGTACTGCTGCTAGAAGTCTGAATATTCTCGCTAAAAGCACAGCTCAATGCTGCCACCACCATGATTCACAGTGGGAATGCTGTGTTCTGTACAATGTGTAGTTTAGTCATCCACGGCGCATACTGTTTTGCAAGATGAGACCAAAGTGTTTTGATCTCATCTGACCAAAGCAGAATCCTCCAGATGATCGCTATGTGCCGCATTCGGTAAACACGAAGCAGGACTTTTTCTCAAATCGCTACAAAGTAGATTTGATATTTGTGGGTGGAATGTGTTATACTACGTGCAACTGCAGAGGAGAAATAACAAAAAAAGTATAAATGATGGCATTTAACCCGATTCGTGTTTTTGACTTTTAATTTCATTGTTTGTGATTCAGTTTAATGTGAAGTCTTTAGTCTTAGTAGGGTATGTATTTTTTATATTTTTTTAAAAATATATGTTTTATACATCATGGTATTGAGATGCTATCTATCTCATTGAGTATCTTTAATGTTTTTTTTAGTGAGACAGAAAAGAGATATGTGACACATACTCAAAATTCAAGCTCCTCTACCTCCTCCCATCCTACAGCTCCCAGTCCAAAACAACCAGTCAGAGCCTGGAGGAAGGTCTTAGCATTCTCATTTGAATAGTGTACTTGCTGCTAAATGTGCTAATGGAGAAACAGCTCAGCATTGTAGGGAAATTGTTTATCTGCCATCATTGGTGGCCATGCTAACTAGCCTGAGCATTCGTGCCAATGTTAACCTTTCCAGTTGAACCTCGGGACTTTGTTGGGAGACACAGGGGAGCTCCTTGTGTCTCCCAACAACTCCAAGGCTTAAGTAATTCAGGACTTCAGGGTCAACTCCCATCAGGGAGCCGCCAGGAATCTTGGGCACCATGACAAAAAATTTAATTGGGTCCCCGCTTCACAACTACTGTTACAATTTCTTGAGTCTAACTGACCCATATAAAGCGTCACAATTTTAAAGGCATGCAACTGCCTTGTTTTCTTTGGCCCAATACTGATACTAGCACAATATTTACTGCTAGTGAATTTTAAATGCAACAGTCTGCATACAATACATCAATTAAGTTGCTTAATTTTTTTATTAGCTTTAGATTACTGAAAGTTCTCTCCCCACTTGCAACAGTCACAGACAACGTGTAAAATATACATGAAGCAAACCAGACAATAAAATGATATCTAGTTGCATTTTATTGAAGCTGCAGTATATAACTTTAATAAAAATATATATATATGTTTTTTTTTCATATTTGTTAAAGTTGTCACCATGTTGTGACAGTTTGCTATGAAACAGATAATCTGTGGAAAAAAATCTATCTCCTTAAAGTTCTCTCTGAACTACTATTCCTAGCTAAAGTAATGCAACATTCCGACCAAAAACAACCAATCAGAACCAGGAGGAGGGTCTTAGTGCTGTCAATCAATCTCATACACTCCCAGCTAAATGTGCTAATGGCGGAGAAACAACTTATCGAGCAAGAAAACTGTTTATTTGCTGTCATTGGTAGCTATGCTAACTAATCTGAGCATTCACAACAGTTGCAGCATAGCACAGAGCGAGGAGCAGGGAGGATGAGCAGCCACATAATATTTTGATTGACAAAACTAAAACCCACCTCCTGCCTCTGGTTGTTTCTAGATGGCAAGCACTGTGAGAAGGCAGAGGAAATAAATTTTTCACACATTATCTCTCACGCCATACTTTCACAACATAATTAACGAATATGTAAAAAAATATATTTTTTTTCTAAAAGTTACATACTGCAGCTTAGGAGAGGTCAGGTGAGGAGGGACGTGGCATCAGATTTCTGTAATTTAAACGCAAACTAAGGTAAAACTGTGGACTGGCTGCAGTCCAGACAGGAAGCTTTTTCTTTATTATTTTATAAAGATTGTTTGAATTTCTGTCAGTAATAAATATATTGTTTTTGTTGTGTAATTGTAAAAAGAGCAAAGACACACTGGAATGATGCTAACTACCTTGTCATTGAACAGAGTGTTGCTCACCTTTTTCACTGGGGCGGGGGTGAAGGGTTATACTGGTATCGGAGGTTAGAGCTGCTGCTGACTGACTCACCTGTTGTCAAGTGTGGTACAAGGTGCAGACACAAGTTAATCTGTCCCTCTTCCTTCGTTCATTAAATGCTCATGAATTGGAAGCAAACAGAAGTCTGTACCTAAGCTAACTATGCTAAATGGTCTCACACAGTCTACCCACCTCTCTTAGAGAAAAACTGGGTTACAAGTTGACACTCTTGTCTTTCTCCCTTTTTTATCTCTATTTTTATTTTTTTATTTTTTATTTTTTTGAAAACCTAACTTTATTATTTGTTCTAGGCAGCATAACAATCATAGTCGTTCTTGTCTTCGACTGACTGCTGCTGTTCACCGTCACAGTCAAGTGCGCTAAGCAGGAACGAACCATTTCATGCAGATCCAGAGGGGAGTTCAGTGCAAATATGGATTTGTGCTTTTTAGTCTGGGAGTGGTAACGTTTAATTTTTACTGCTAAAAACAATGTTAAAAAACACAATAACAGTAACTTGACTTTTTTCAAGATAATCTGTCTCATAATAGTGACAGTTTTAACAAATATGTCAGTTGTAACTTTGATTAAGCACACATTTGCTTTGATTAAGCACACATAGCCTTTGCTGTCACATGATTTATTTCCATATGGGATAAATTTTTCACCAAGATCTTGTATTGATGGAAGTTGTCTGACCAATGTTCAATTATTTCCTCAGAAAATTGCAAATATTATCAGCGGTGTTAAGGTCTGAACTCTGGTGGCCGAGTCGTGTGAAAATAATGTCACCCTCCCTGAACCACTCATTCACAATTTCAACTAACGAAGTTTGCATTGTCATCTGGGGATATCCCCATCTCATTAGTCAAGAAACAATCTATTGATGGAATAACCTAGTGATTCAGTCAGCTGACGTCGTCATATGAACCTGACCAATTGCAGCAACCTCAGGTCATGCTGTCCCCACAGACTGCTGCAGTAGACACTTGTCATTATCTGTACATTGCTTCATCTATCTCCCTTCTTACTCTAATGCACCCATTCCTCTCGAACATAGGAAATCTGGACTCATAATATCACATGTCCTTATGTGATGGACTCTACTTCTCCAGAGTCCTGTGTTTATGCTCCTTTGCAAAATGTAGGGGTTTTTTTCTCTCTGGTTAGCTGTTTTGATTAGTGGTTTGTTATGGCTACACAGCTCTTACTTTCACTATTAAACACATCCTTGAGTTCGGCAGTCATTTGTCACCAAACATTTACGTAATCACCAATCACGGTCATTCAGGGTCTTCTTCTGACCACATTTCTTCCTCAAAAGCGTTGGGCTCAAACTGCATTGATCGAGGTCCAGAGTCTTGCAACCTTTTGATGAGCCCGTTGTCCTTCACACTTAAACTAATTGGTGAAACTGCCTCACTAGCATGCAGTGAAGCTCTACAGAGCTATGCTAATGAGCTACTAATGGAGCCAGGTGTGCTGAAGCAAAGAGACATCTAACAGTTGCCGGACACTCAGCCTTGAGGAATGCAGTTTGAGACCACTGCTCTATTCTTCCAGATTTCACTAATGCCTTAGCTAGTTCTCAGCTTCTGCAGTCGGACTAGATGTTTTCTCTGTTTCATGTATGCTAATGATTTCACTCTTCTTAAGCAGACCATATTTCCAATGACCATGGGTTGTCCATATGGATGTTAAAGTAGTGAGAAGCTGCTCATTGCATCAGCTGGGGTTAAGTAACTTCCATGAACTATCCAATAGGATGCTCACAAATATTATTTAAATTTTTGTGTTAATATTTTTTTTTTTTTTTTTTTTTTTTTTTGGCAAGGCAGCACTTAATCTCACATGTTATGTATTTCTTTTAAGACTTAAATGGAGTCTGTAATACTTCACCCTATTTATTGTCACGTTTTCTCTTATCTAATCTTGAGTTGCTTTAATGACATTAGACTTAAATAAGCACATCTATAGCTGCTGGTTGACATGAGGCCTTTTGAATTAAAGGTTGAGGTTTTTTGCAGCAGACTGAGGTTAGAGTTCAGGCCTCTTTGCTGCAACTTCACTCACTGTCTTGTTTTCTTTCACTTTGTCACCTTTAACCCCAGCTATTGTTGAATAAAGGCCACCTCTACCAGAAAAAAATACATTTACAAAACCCAGATGGGAAATTCGTATATCAAACTCACAAGCCTTGTACTTTTTTCTCCTTGAAACCAAACCAGATGTAGCATGCGAAGAAAACTGGGTTCTAAACTTATCAGTACAGTGTTTTCATATATTTGTAATCCAAATTGAGTCATAAACAAACAGCACATTTATTTCAAAAGCCTTTAGCAGCTGGCTGTGTTTACCCAACTGATCATTAGCCAGGGTCTCCTCTCATATGTGAACACTAATTGCTGTTTCCTCTCTCTGTGCGACAGAAAGGTTGGCGATGCATTTTTAAGCAGGCTGATACCATCAATTATTCACATGCAGCATTCACAGACAATATGTGTGGTAGTCTTTGCCAGATTTTGTCAGTTTGTTAAAAGTATGTTTGCTTCACGTTGTCAGGTCCAGGTTTACAGATATTTGGCGAAGGGAAGAGGAGTGGGGCCCGGGTCACAATTTGTCATAGGAGGAAATTAAGCAGGACGATCCTGTAATACGAGTGTAACAAGAGTCTACAAACAGAGCAGCAAATGCACATAATCTGCAATGTTTTAGCCATTTTTTTTTCTTTTGTTGCTGCTTCCTGCTGGGAAACTCAACAAGCTGTCAGGCTGTAGCAGCAGCTGAGCCAACAGCAGACGCAGTTCTCCTGTTAGGAAGTGCCATCAAAACTGTCAAATTACAGCTGAAACTCCCACACATCTCCCTGGCCGTTTGATAACAGCTTAAATGACAGTCAGCAAAACCCGTGGCACTGTCAATATGCTTAGTGTATTTGATTTGCGACTGTCGAGCATTTGTACGTGCATGTGTGCGTTTTTTTTTGTTTTTTTTTCCACTCTGGTTTCCCACCTAAAAGCCACTCTAATGAGGGACGGTTCGTCTGCGTAAGAGGACATATCAGTGGAGAAACAAATGATCAAATCACTAAATAAATGCTCAAAGTTTCTCTTACTGAAATTACCATCCCAACTCAAGCAAGAACTAATCAAGTTACAATAGACTTGTTTGGGAGTTTACAAAAATATTAAAGGGACTGAAGATAGCAATGAAAGTGGGGAAACAAAGCCTATGGGGTTACTTTTTTTAGGGGACAGGAAATACCTTAGAGGGCTGTTGGAGGAAAAATGTGCTAAATTCATGTTTTACCAAAGAGAACTGAAATGGAACGAGCTGTGGCGGATGATTTATACATAAAGAGCATATGGTTACTTCTGTGTCCAACGACCAACAGATGGACTGGCATTGCAAAAAAAAAAGTAGAAGGAAGATGAATAATGATTTATTTAGCATAGTAGAAGTCAAACAGTTTTCAGCATTAATAACATACTACTGCTTTCATGTGTCAGTCTTGCTCTCATTTTGCTTTTTGTTAACCGCTGTGCTGTCTTAAAATCGTCATTACTCCCGTCCTTATACAAATCTAATCTGTGCTCTGTCTCCAAGCGGTTTAAAATTCAAAATGGCAGATGTCTTACCACTCTGAAAGTGTCACCAGATCCTTTTTTTGGGGGGATGCTGTCCTCCTCCTCCTACGTCACTGGAGTCCTAAACCTCTAAAGTATCTTCTGACCAAAGTTCCTTCCTTTCTCTGAATGCAACCGGACTAAGCAGAAGAGCCAGATGAATGAAAGGAGAGAGGAATGGCAGGTGTGATGGGATGGTTGGCTCCAGGAGTCAGAAGCCACAGGTGGGCAAGGCATCCCTCTGCTGCTGGAGGCGTGTTGGAGGACAGGGCATGACGCAGACCACGGATGTGTGTGCATGTGTGTGAGTGTGAGACACTGTCAATCTTTATTACAAGGTATCTGTAGGTCCATGAGGAAAACTTGGACGAGGATAGAGATTCTCCATTTAGTTACTCTTTCATAACTAGATTAGCGTACAGCTTTGTCTAATTGACTGTTTTCACTTGTTTAGATAAATTATGTGAAGTTACATCTACGACTGGGCCTAAAAAAATTATTAGAAAAAAGATCATTAAAGAATAAAAGTCCAAGTTTTTGTTTATCTCCTGTATGCAAAAAAAAAAAAATCTGTTTATTTAGAGATAAAAAAAAAAAAGCTTAAGCAATCGTGTCCCTTTTTCTCCAACAATGAGGCACTTCTCCTTTAATCTTTTCTCTTGATTTATCAGTCATCTTCTCAGGAAAGACCTGTTGATGCAGAACCAGTTTCTATCCAGTCCCGATGAGCCGTCTGGTTGATGGAGCGTCACGAGCAGAAGCACCTGAGTCACATTTACTCTGAGGGGCTGAAGTGTGGGAAACTCGGTGTGCGCGCGCGCGTGTGTGTGTGTGCCACCACAGTGATCCAGAGCCTTTGAGCATCTCACTGTGCCAGGTTGCTAGGTGAGGATGTCACGACGCCCACCCCAGTTCCCCCGTGCTTGCACACTCACGGTGCACAGTTTGAAGGGAAGAGGGGTTAATGATAGCAAATAAAGAAAAGTAAACAGCGGGTGGCTAACGAGAGCAAATTTAGATCTGTGCAGCGTTATGAATTAATTAAGAGATCACTTTGACGCCAAAGCAACAGAGGGGAGGAATTGTCTTGTGAGACAACATTGAGAGGGGCCCTGTTAAGCATCAGATTACTTTAGGGCCCCGAGCTGCTTCTTTGCTGCCTGGAAACATAAGCATGACTTTACATCTCATTTAGCTCATTGGTATCCATTCCGAATAAATATACGGCAACTTTTTTTTTTTTTACATTTCTTTTTATATTCTCAGTTTTCCTTGCAACTTTTCTTGCATTTTTTATTTTATTTTTATATAATCTCTATTCCCCTGCATCTTTTGTTCTCTTAATCTTTGTCTCACCTTTCATTGTGTCCGGCCTACATTGATGCCGCTGTGAGTGCGTGAATCCAATCGTAGGCAGTCACATCAGGTGAAATCTGGTTCTGTTGATGCTACGCCACGGCATCATGCAGCCTGGCGCACGCTCATATTTGCTCCCCTAAAGACCTCGTGTGTTTTAGCTTTATTGTCACATCTAAATGTTTCAGATCGAACAAAACAAATCTGATACAAAAAGTGACTTTCGACTGATTCCATTGAAGTAAAATAAAGTATTCTTGCCACGTTTCGTTGTCTTTTTGACATTCCCTTTATGTAACGCTGTGTTAGTTTTAAAGCCAAATGTAACGGTAAACACACCTTTGAAAAGTTCTTCTTATGTCTCTTTAGTACAAAGAATGTTTTCTCAAAAGACTGAGGAATCATTCCAACAGCATCACTTTTGGCAATGAGAGAATATTTTTGGCCATTTAAAGTAATAGTTTCCAGATAATATTATAAAGTTTCAGATCCAAACAATGAATATTTTGAAGATGGGAAATGGGTACTGTGCAAGACCCCATCATGGTCACTGCTTGTTTTATGCTTCCGCCGTGAATAATTTGATGGCAGTCAAAATTACTTTTTTTTTAAATACTTATCTGAAAACTGTCACTGACTCTGCTTGATCAGCTCGATTTGCAACTCAAATTTTGAGTTGATTAACACAATATTGGCAGGTTAACTCTGCATATTATCTGGTTTCAAAGAAGGAAAAAATGTTTAAATGGCTTCTGTTCTTAATATTTGGAAAGATGGATGCTTCTTTTGCTGATCCTAGGTTCAGGTTATTTTATTTTTAATTCATTTACCTGCCTTGGAGACTGAGGAAAAGCATTGTCCTGATTTATTTTAGCTATGAAGTGATAGCCAGTGGCCAGACTCTATAGGCGCCTGGGTGCTCTTTCTGGAGAGCACTGATTATCTTGACTTTGTAATCACACCGTGTGCCTCGGCTTGATTTCTTTTAACAGGCCATTCTGTTTCGCTGGAGGGATTAGCCTCGTTGGAGACTGAAGCTTACATGATTGCAACCATGATAATCATCATTTTCATAGTCATCATTGTGATGATCCTCACACGCTGATGGCTTTATGCTCAGATGAACATTGCATTGCCCCCATGACAACAGATTTAGCCAATGGACAGCAGCGTGGAAAGCTTTTGAAAGGATCCTCCAAAGTAATCCAAAACAGTAACAATGTCGAGAGCATCACATTTGAGCGTTATTAAAAGCTTATAAAATGTGCTTTGTGACAAAGCTAAAGTTAATTAAAGCACCTTTTAATCTTTTCCTGCACACACAAATGTAGCGCGAATCATTTAAGGCCCACTGAGATGAAGTTGGGCTTTAGACATTCCACGCTGAGCTTTAGCTTCTGAAAATCAAACGGACCCAAAAACCGAATGCCCAACATGTTGCGGGATATTAAATTAGTGCACGATTAAAACACAGAGCAAGTATTTCTGGTAAAATGTAACTGTGTCATAATCCTCTTTTTATTGAATCTCTCAGGGTGTGATTAGCTCGTGTCATGCTGTGTGGAAAGTGCAGAGCACATTTTCTGTAATAGTGGTGACTGGGACAAGGCTGTTATGTGCCATAGCCATACCTCTTCATCTACAGGTAGATAAGGTTAATTCACTGTCTAATGGGCCGGGGGACTGATGATCCATTTGATGTTAAAGGGTAATTGCCTAAGTCTAAGTGCTGTGGAGAATGTGTGTGTGTGTGTGTGTGTGTGTGTGGCAACTACAAGTTGTTGTGGGCAGTGGAAGAAGTACCAAACTCAGAATCACAGATACTGCCGCCATACGGTCAGTTGAAGTTATGGACATCATTAAAAGGTGACCTACACCACTCCCTTAGCCCTCTGCAGTTGCATGGTATGAAAGGCTTCCCCAAGCATTTCTGTCTCCATCTGATCATTTCAAGACACCTTGTAAGTGTTTTTTTGTTGTTGTTGTTGTTGTTGTTGTTGTTCACATCTCATCCGACACCTGAGCTGTCCAGAACACTTTGCGACAGTGAGGACGCAGAGCAGAGACGAGACCAAGGAGGGTCATGTAAATCAAAGGCTTCAACTAACTCTGACACAAATGTCTGTGCGTGGCAGAGTTAAATTGACATTGAGCACACTGAAGATTTACATTACTCCTCCGGGCTGTAGGGACACGGGGAGAGCAGTAGTCATGGAGACGAACCCCTACATGGCTGTCAGACCTGCTTAATTATTCAGGACCACCATCACTGAGCATCAGCAGGGCATCAACTGCATCCACTAAGAAGCCTGAAAGACAACTGCAGTGTCTACAATTTAAGCTATGCTAACGCTGTTAGCACACGCTAATAGGTGCGGTCAAATTTTTGCTGAATGTTTTGTCAAAGACCTTGTACTGAGATGAGATTCTTCTTCTTGCCAAAACAGGTCAATCGTAGGATTTCTCTGTATTTGGCTTCATCCATCTTCCCATCATTCCCATGAGCTTCCCTATAAATACTAAAGAAATGCACCCATCCGACATGCTATTGGCACCACCATGTTTCACAGTGGAAATAGTGTGTTCAAGGTGCAGTATTAAAAACACGTAGAATCCAAATGAAACCCATTTACATTCCTGGCTGTAATGTGACAAAAATGTGATAAATTCAGGCGGTATATTTTTTTAGCAAGGCCCTGTTGCTCAACACTTATAGGGTTCTTAGTTGGAAACTTAACAATAGTTTTTTCCATGAGGAGTTGGTGTTCTCTTGTGCATGTGAGGGTTTTCCCATACTGTACTAAGGTTTCTTCAAACCTACTGGATGAAAACAGATACATTAATTATTTTCTCATAACAATTTCATGTAGAGTTGGAATGGATAAATTTAACCTGTCAGACTGCTAAAGAAAGTTACACTTTGAGACATCGTTGATGCTTCTTGTTTCATAAACAGGAGAAAGAGAAACCCAAGTATTGACTAATTATGTGAAGATAAAAGATAAAATACACAAAAAATTCTATTTTGCAAAGAAGAACGTGTTGCCATAGATATAGTCTTTGCATGATAACTAAGACTGTGTAACGCTAAAGGCTTCCACCCACACAGGTCCCCAGTGTCATATTTTTAGCCTTGGCATTTCTCTAAGTGTATCTTGCATGGTTCAAAACTCCTAGTATTGCATAATTAAAACTGAAATGTAACAAGTATATTCCGTCCCTCTGTGTGGCATGAAGACAAGAGCATCAAAGGACAGTAATAGTAACACTTTGCGAAGGTTTTAAGACGTGCCTGGCATTTGAAGACCTAAATAAAAATGTTGTCATTGAGCATCAGGGGGGAAAAGCAATTGTCCAAGCAAATCAAAAACAAAAAAAGCAATAAGACTAGAAAAAAGGGAAAGCAAAGGATTTTATGAGGACTTGGGATTCTATGCATGAGTTGGTTTTGAGCAGGCACTCTGTCTTCCTCCCACTCTGAAGAAAAAAACCTGGAGATGCTAAACAGGTTGAAGCAGTTATAGAAAATAGACTGAGAAACTAAATGGATTCCGATGTCATTGTGAAACTAAGCGGGGAAAAAAAACAAAACATATAAAACCCCAATTTTCTTCCCTTCCCTGTAAATAAATCATTTAGCAACCATGTAAAGTATAAGATTCTCTTTGTAGTCAAATATTTTGATGAATAATGTACATACGACTAAAATGTACATACATGTACATACATGTACGACTGTGAGATTAGACAAATCTCATTTTTGGATATTTTATTTTCTGGAGATGCCATCTTTTGTGCAAATACGATTGATCGTGGTTCAAATCTCTATTTGGGGTTGTCAGACTAAATAACTGAGCGACCCCTGAATTCAGTGCTGATGCTGTAGAGAAATCTAAAGTAGAGTTAGATTGTATAAAGATATCTATGACACAGCTGCAAACCTACCAAGATATTTCTGTGTAGCTTGACAACAGCATGTAGCTGAAACATTTTTTTTTTTTTCGCTCACATTAAAACCTCTTTTTTTTTTTTTTTTTTCTTTTGAGTGCTGGTGACTTACATTTCTGCAGTTCTTCAGAACCAGGCACCCATTCACTTTTTGCCCCCAATTTTTTTGTTTTACATTGGAGTTGTGCACACTACTTCCCTCTTCTGCTGCTCTTCTGACCGACATTGAACTATTTCACAAACATTTCAGTCTGCAGATGTACAAAATTGAGGTGAACCATCATAGGCTAACCCTTGCCTTAAGATATTTCTTGTATCTTGCACACAATACAGACAAAAACAAATTACACAATTCTTTTATTTTGTAAAATCTGACTAGCTTACAGAAATGTTAGCCTGTTTGCATTGTTCTCTTCTGTGAGTGCAATGATTCTGATGGCTTGTTAGTTACTTCATGTTAATATGAAGGATTACCAGGTATCATGTGTTGTTTGTTTTTACCATCAGGTGTTTTTCCAAGGCTGAATGTCCTCCAAAACTTTATAAAGACAGGCTGATTACGGGATGTTCCATTTGAAATCCGCTGCCTTGGGGTGTTAGTTTGCCACACCATTTTAAATAAATAGCAGAAGGCAATCCAAACAATTTAATTACGCCACAGTTGCAGCAATAGATTTGGATTAGATTGCTTGTAATTTTGCCATGGTGACTGAACTCCCGTTAATGGAGGTTTGTCTAGTCGGAGGAGCTTCCAGTGTAAAGTCTGGAAAAGAATCTCCTGCATCAAGGCTGTCCAAGTTTGAGCCTCAAGTGATTAAAACTCTACAGTCATGGGCCTGATTCCTTCTTTTAGTTTGGATATAAATTCAGTTGAGTTTTTTTTTTTTTTTAAATTGCTGCTCTGATATTTGAGTTATGAAGCATGGAGCTCAACAGGTACGACTCAGTTTTGCAGGGCATCAAAACGCAGGAACATGACTTCTTTCGACTGCAAAAATACCACAAGTATTACAGTGTGGAATGGCAGAGGAAAGTAACCAGCAACTCCCTTAGCAGATAATGGTAACCAAAACACACGTTACTCAAAATTGCAAATGTTTATTCAACTGAATGAATTTTATAACAAAAGCAGATGATTTTTTTTTTTTTTATGTCAAAATATTTTTTTAAAACTTACAATAACCCATCAAGAGACAAAAAGCAAAAGGACAGCCAATACAACACTGACTATAAATTCTACAGTACAAGTACATAATCATATTTACAGTTTCTTTACTTAAGAAAGAATGAAAATATCTGGTTCGTGCACCTTAAAAGTATCAGCTGAACAAAAGCTGAGTAATAGAAATATCTCCCATTTTTCTGCTCTTTAACAGTACAGTGGTTAAAAGGCAACAAGGTTATTGTTGTACTACTCACAATCAGTCATGAACAAATACTTCTCGACGCTCAGTGGGGGAGCCCTGCTCACATCCATACACACGATAAAGAACACATCGTCCTAAAGTACAACTGTATATAACTCTCAGCAGGTACAAGATTTGTATGCATTTTCTGCTCACTACAACTGCACAGTATGGCGCACATTTTAATTAAATGTCACCATCCTGGTAATAATGCACAAAAAAAAAAGGTAATGAATGAGGCAGACAACAGGTAACACATTCAGTTATGTTCAGAAAACAATGAAGAAAAGTAATCTCTTTTTGTGCTGCAAATAAGGCAAAGTCCTTCAGAGATCATAATTGAGAAAAGATAAATAAAAAATGAAAGACGCTCCAGTAAATCCACGTAGGAATCCAAACAAAGGTGCTCAAAATCTAAAGTCTTTCAGCTGCACAACGATCAGAAGAGGTTTTCCAGTTAAGGTTCAGGTAGAAACACAGCCTGATTCATTCTTGCTGCACATTATTGAGTTGCTTTGAACTAATAAATGCACATAGAGTCGTTATTTTCCATGGTTATCTTTATGCTAGGATCACTAACCCACTGACTCTGATTTCCTACACTACAGGTTCTAACCTGGCCTAACATTGTAACTCTCAGACATTTAATTTCAGTTTTAATTAAAGTCAAATTTACGGTACAACCCAATTTATTTTTAGACTTTGCTTTCGGCCTGTGTACCTAATCCATTATGTTGTTTGTATTCCGTTTTCATTTACTTCCTGCCAATATCGTTTTCATTAGCTTTCAATATAATTATTGGCAATAATTGACTCATTTCTGTTTACTGTGGTACAAGATAACCAAGAGAGTTACTTAATTAAAGCTTTGATAGATTTATAAAGCAAAAGTGCATTGACTTTTAAAAAGGCCCTAAGGGAGGCCAACACAAACACACATCCAAGTATACATCACTAAAAAAAATATTTACCCCATTCATATTATCACTCCTTTTTCCCACTCAATATAGGTAAACATACTTGCCACTGTTAATAAATTAAGAGTTCAGCAGTTCACATTCAGCAACTGGCTGTGTGTTTGTGTGCAAGAATTTTTCGTTTTGGCTTGGTAAGTTGTACGGTTCACATTGGTTATTGCTGCCCTGTGGCTTTTTTGAGAAGTTCCAGGTCTTTGCGTTTTTGAGTTGCAGGCGGCACACACCCATAAGTCTCCAAACCCAAGGGTAAGTAGCGCTCCAGAAGCCCCAACACGCTGCCGTCCTGCCCAGTTTGTAGTGAAATCCATGGAGGAGGCGAAGAAGCTCCCAGGAATCCCCACATTGCCAAACTTTCTGTTGCGAGAGGCAACAATAAAAGATTAGCTGGTGACCAGAATCAGTCTGTAAGCTCAAGATCTCAACTTTAATGTCATGCTAAAAATAACATTCTTTGAAGTAGACACTGTATCAGTGTGTGTTTAAAATCAACACTCACTGATACTAATCAAGAACACGCTCATTTACATAGTATACACCTTTGCCTTCTCTCCAGTCTTCGTGCTATACAACCATTTTCATTTTCTTACTCTTGGGAAACAGTGTTGGGAGAAATTTTACTGTCTCACTTGATTTTTATTGTTTAAATATTTAAATATGTCAATTGTAACTGTCCTAGTTTCTTCATTTCCTTTTGTTCAATCTAATTTTACTTTATCTGTGAGCTAGAAATGTTCCAGATTTAGTTCACAAATCTGGTCACCTTACCCTGGTTGGCTTTAGGGTAAAACCCACCGAGACTGCTGTTTTGGTATTGCTCACTATGCCAACATCTCTAATTGCTAAAACAAGATGTCATGGATCATTTAAGACACCAACTCTGTGGCTTTAACTTTAGTAAAACCAGACATCACACATCTGCAGAAAGCACTGCTTGTACTTTTACCTTTACTATGCAGGTCAGCAGCTTTGGCAAAGCCAAAAGAGACCAGATGTGGAGCCAGATCAACCAGACCTTCAGGCTGACCTCGTGTTGCCATTAGTACTATTGACCTGGAGACAAACAGGTATGAGCATTATGCAACATTCTGCACAGTTTTGAGGAGCAAATTGTCAATTCTTTTTTTTTTTTTTTTTTTTTACACAAACTCACCGCTTTGTGATTCCTGTCTTTAGATACTGTTTCATCTTGTTGTCCACCTTCATGAATGAGGCTTTCTTGGTAATTTTTCCCGAACAGCCATCCACCGAGACCAGGAAAAATCCAGACTGAGTAAAAGGTATGATGACCTCATTCACCTGGAAGGCAAAAGAAAACATTTACAACAGGCAAAACTTCAAATTTGTAATATATAAATAGAAAGGTTTTAATGTGCTTTAGTAGTGCTGGAAGCTCACAGTGACAAAGGTGGCGTTATCTCCCTTTTTTTCTTCTTCGCCGCTTAAAGACTTCACTTGTGTGTGAAGGTAAGGCATCCACGGCTCACTGGAAAACACAATCTGAAACAACAACGCGACACATGATTAACAGTTCTCACTTGAGCTTAATGTTAATGTCTTAATGTTGAAATAAAATGCAACAAACCTCCTTTGCGCCACAGCCTTTGCAAGGCGTCGTGCTTGGAGCAGGCAGAGGCACCACTGCCGATGGCGCCTTTGAGTACTTTGGGTAGGCCTTAGATGTACAGTTGCAGGTCTGTTTGGACGATGTAGTGGCTGTGACTTTTACTCTTTCACAGCCTTTTGTTGAACAGTAGCTGTGGCCGTCCCGTCCATGTCGGGCTTGGAGGTAGAGCCACAGCAAGCTGGGAATGATTGGACAAGCGCAGCAGGAAAGAAACAGTTCAATAAGCTTTTAGAAATGTGGACCATCAGAGACGGGTACAATGAAAACTGATGTGGCGGATTGTCAGAAAGTTGACCTTTATAGGTGAACATCTGTCAGTATTAACCAAATGTCAACAAATCTCCTGACCTCTACATCAGTTTATAATATTGCAATATCATAAATGTCATATTTGGAGTTCCT
The DNA here is from genome assembly GCF_001443285.1 of Poecilia latipinna. Classification (NCBI taxonomy): domain Eukaryota; kingdom Metazoa; phylum Chordata; class Actinopteri; order Cyprinodontiformes; family Poeciliidae; genus Poecilia; species Poecilia latipinna. Next base: position 35,050 of record NW_015115663.1, read on the forward strand.
CACCCAGCAGGTTGGTCAAAGAAGTACTTCCTGTCTGCTGGCTTCGCCTTCAGCTGGGCCAGCGAAGACACGGGGCCGTAATCAGTCATGTCTACAAATGTAAGTTTTTGTCTGTCGTTGATGTCGCTCATGATCTGAAACGTGGTGTCTGGTGGGTAACAGAGTCCAACCAGAATCCAGTCTTCTCTGGAAAAAACCACAAAAAAACAACAACAAAAAAACAGAGATAATGCACACTTTAAAACTAGATCATTTAATTTTACTGTTTTACTTTACCAATTGTACAATGTAGAAATGCATACTATGTCGTCACTAACATCAATACTGGCCAATATTAAAAACCAGTATTTATTTCCAATTTATCTGATTCCAGAGGTGGGGTGGAGGAGATGGGTCATTTGGTATGCAGGGTGGCGTTTTGGTCATTTTTATTTTACAAATGTTTTTTTTTTTTTTTTTTTTTTTTTTTAAACTATGTATTATTTTCCCTCCACTTCCTAGTTCTGTGCTTTTTTGGTTTTGGTCCATCACAAACAAATCCTACCCAAAACTACAGTGACATTTTAGGTTGCAATGTGCCAAAATGTGAAAAAGTTAAAGAGTGTGAACACTTTTGCCATCCGCTGTATTTGTATGTGACATTATAGATACGCAACAACTATCAAAATTAGCCAATTGCATCTACTCACTTATCAAAATTGATGAGTGAGAGGACAACCTCTCTGGGTGCAGGTCCGTTCCAGTGCAGAGTGTAGCTCTTGCCAATCATCAGGATCGGCTGATACTGCTGAGAGGACGCCCCCTGGCTGTTAATCCCCCTCAGCACCAGAGGTGCGTCAGGGTATTCATCTCTGTTGATGGACAGACTCAAGCTAGAGGCTCCCGATGTTTGAATGTACACCTAAAGGAAGAAAAGGTTACAACAAGGAAGAAACAAAGGGAAGGACAGACCCACCCAGGCTCTGCACTACCTGAGAGTAGCGTCCGCTGCAGATCACTCCATTCCAACGGGATATTTTCACACAGTCGGGATGCTGGATTAGGTAATTATCTGCTCGGCCGACGTAGGCATCTTTATAACCCGTGACTGACCCGTCCACGTCATGAAAGATTGAGTTTTTGTCCCCATCGTGGTCATTTTCCTCAAACCACTGTCCAGGACGGCCAAAGAACGCTCGAAGAGCTACCTGAGGGTATAATTAGTGAGGAATGATGTGAATGCTATGTTACTGCACACATTTTCACTTCAGCTTTCCATCCTTATAAAGAACGTCCCAGAGTTTTATTCCTGATTTCGTTTCACATCAATTTTAAATTGATATAAATCTCGGTTTAATTGCTCTATTTCATACCATTTCTAATCACACTGAAAATATCTCACACACATGTCTTTGAGGATGAAATAATATCTAATTTGTATATTGGTAAAGTTTTCCAAGAGATAAAGTGAAATCCAACAAGGATACTCAAAGATTTCCTAATGCACTATACAATGCAACCAGAAGAGGGCATCAATCTTTTACAAATGCTTTTTTTTCCCCCCTGAGACAAATTAGAGAACAGATAGACGGTAGATCCCAATCTATTTCTGCAATAACACAGATGTTTTCAAATTAGGATGCTTCAGGGGACTGGAGGGACGGGCAAGAACAACAAGGACAAATCTCATTCTGATCTATTATGAAGTGGAACAAACCTATTTATCTTAATATCTTCCTTCCTTTCGTGTTTGAGTAAAACAAAATGTACAAACAAACAAACAAAAATAATAATAATAATGTAAGGAAGAACTCAAAAGGAGTTCTTCCAGCAGAGTCACAAGAATCCATTGTCTCATAATTAAAGTCTTGATTAGCAGCACTACTGCATGATCCCAGTTCCCTTTAACGTGCAGTCAGACCTGAATATTTTACATTTTTGAAGTTGAATAAAAATAGATGCATAATTTTTATAATGTCTTCCAAAAAAAGGGGTGAAAAGTATACCATGAATTCAAGCTTCTCTACTCTGACACCCCTAAATGAATTCCACCATAGCACAAATTTCAGTCTTCAGACGAGCAAAGTATGTAAAGATGAGCCGATTTGTAAACCTCACAATTACGAACTTCTTTGTGTGGATCTTTCACACAAAAACCCAAAGAAAATACCAGGTCTGTGGTTGCCACATGACAAAATTTGTCAATGTTTAGAGGAATTTTTGCAAAGCATCTTTTGGCAGTTCATGTCAGAAAATATAATAAACGAACATGAACCATGTTCAGCTTGTAAACCAAGTTGAAAGATTGTCTCATACAAAACTAATTTTAAAGATATTTGCTCACAGTGGGGTGGAAGCTGAGCTGGGACAGGTTGTTTCGTGGGGTCAGTTGCCACGTGTTCTTCAAGTTAAAGCCCACCGCACTGGTGTAACGCTCCGGTGTGGGGATGAACGCTCGAAACGTGCTCTGTGTGAGACGCACTGGACCGTCGTAGATCTGGAAACCTCGGATTGGGAACGTCCTGAAATTGACATCGACATGGAAAAAAAACCCCACAAACCAATGAGAAGAATAGAAGTAGTCTTACAGGGTTTCAGCAAGTTTCAGTAAGTCAAAATTAAGACTATTTTACTTAAATTGAAGTGCAGAATAAATGGCATACACTGACAATAATTAATAATTCCTCTTTTTCTTAGTGACATCTCTCACACCGGAAAAAGATTTCCAGTGTATTCTGGATGCTTAGAAAACTGCTCCAGTTGTTTCCGTTGATTACAAAATAACAACGTTTTTGGAAAAAAAAAAAAAAAAAAGTGATTTAATTCCATAGACCTGGTTTATGATGTTCCTTCTTTGTAAAGACGGCAAATAATAGAAACAGAAAACAATGACATTATGTTCTCAAAAGACAAAATAAGGCTCAAGGGTTTTCAAATAAGTGTGCAACAGCAGGTTAAGTCTATAGACATTTCTGCAACGCAAAACAATCTGTGCTTATAAACAAACCGTGTTGCATAAACTCCACTGTTCTGGAAAGCATCTCTGAATATGATTTGATCACCAACAAAATAATGCCTTTAAGATTCTGTATTACTGTTCCTAAGGTCTAAATGTCACCACCACATTTTTTCATAAACTGCCAAAAATACCATGAGGGAAAAGAGTCAAACAGAACTTTCTTTCACAGGTTCATCCACAGGGAAACGTGGCTGTGGCACCCTCGTGATCTTGAGTCAATCTCACCACCTCCTGCCTGCACACTGGCTATGAATGAGTTCTCTCCTCCTCCGTAATTCATTTAATCACCATTTTCTTGACCTTACTTGTTTCTTGGCAGTGTCCGCGACTCTCCGTCAATCCCTCCAATACCCCAGTATTTATTCTGCCCTCCATTGGTTCCTCTGTTCCGGCTCTCCCCAACAAACAGAGACTGTGTCACCTCCTGGCTGGAGCCTTCGTCCTTAGGGTAGCTACCATCACTGCAGAGATTATGCATTATTATGTGATGCACCTAAAAATGCTTGAGAATTCATGTTTTAAGCACAAGAAAACTTAAGAAAAAAGTGGTGTTTGGAAAGTTGATTTAACACCAGGAGAAACGGGATAAAAATTAGTGAAATGACGTGTACAGCTAAGAAAACAAGGAATGATGCACAGAACACACCTGGCAAAAGACAGACCCACTCCGTTGTCTGCAAAGCTGTAAGACACAATGTCGAAAAATCATACAGTTATTTTAAAATCCTGAGGCAGTTTGATGATCTGACAATGTAAAATAAGTGAAAACAGCAATATGAAGGGGAACTCTCATTTTTCATTGCAATGTTATTGGGCAGTAATAACATTGCAATGAAAAAAAAAAGGCCAGTTATCCCCCAAAGAGCCTCCCCAGCAGTTCAGTCACTGAAAAATCTGAGTTTTATTCATCTTCACAGAACAGATCAAATTGAAAAATCACCACTTTTTCACTTTGAAAGGCTCAACAAACAGCATGTTGTTTGATGCAGCTTGTTTGGAGTTTAGAGAAAATCAGATAAAAGTTAGGGACAAATGCTTTGATGCATAACACTGATTCTTTCATTTTCCACTGGACTAAAAAAAAAAAGGAACCAGCAGCACATTTCTACATTTTATGGTGCGTGTTTATTTTTTCTGATATTTTAATCGTTGAACTGAAATAAAGTTTACAAAAAACGAGCTTGCACATGCTGATGTCATCGGCGGGTCAGATTTTAAAGGAAGCTGGAAAAAGGTGGACCTGTGCGTCTCTAACAGAAATTTGCACAAAATCCGATGTTAAGAACATGTGTAGTCTTAAAAATTATAACCAAATTAAATAATCTAAATAAACAAATATAATTCGACATGTAACACTATTCTTTTGCTCTTCGTAGGAAACCTCCGGCCCTTAGTTTATCTGATGGGCATGCTTGTCTGACAAAAACAATCAGATTGTCTCACCCAGAGTTCTGGATGATGATGTCTCCGCCTCGTATCCACGCTCCTAAGTCGTTGTTCTTGAAGGAAATGAGAGTATCGATGACCGCTGCCACACGAGGTTGACTGGGGTCAGCATTCTGGTGGGGTCGGAATCTGACAGAGAGAAAGGAAAAAATAAATAACTACCATTATTGCACCTCTTTTTTTTCCCTACCAATTACCTTTTCAAATCCAGACAGATTTTCATTATTCAACAATAAAAAACAAAACAAAAAAAAAACAACAACAAAAAAAAACATGTTTTTTGTTGAAAACTGATCTCAACATTCAACTGATCTCTGCATACTTCGGCTGTGTGGAGCAGCCAGCAGTCTCGGTGGACACATAAGATTTTTCTCCCGTCGAGCTGGGGGCCGTATTTGGATAGGTAGCAGAGTGGAAACTCAGTCTGTAAAGCCTTGTTTTCTCTGTCAACACAAACTTGACAGGCATCCCACTAAAATGTATCAACACACTATAAAGTCGAACACCATCTTTCTCAGTCAACGGCCGTCTGCAAGAACATCTCCGCCGGGCAACTATCAATAACTTTTTTCATAAGCATTAATTAGCTGTGGCGCAAAACAAATATATTAGTAAACCTCAAATTCCTTCATGTTTACACAGTGTTATTATACATCACGATGTATGCGATAACAAACCGCTGACCATTCAACAGTGTGAGGCCATGAGTTATGTTTATACATAGAATATTTTGAAAATGTGACTAATTAATCAAGAATTTAAAAAAAAAAAAATCAATGTTGCCATGTTGGTACTATGAGTATTAAGTATGCAAAACAAAAAAAGAAAAGTAGAGATGTAATGAAAACTGTCTTGGTGATCAGAATCTGAATTAGCTACTCTGGCCTCAATTGGTGAGAGGTCGGTCAGAAACTTAAAATTACCGCAATTTTCTCATCAGTGAACGTAACACCAAACCGCACCACCAACAATAGTCTTCACATTCTGTGGTTGTTACTCATACCATTTTAGCATCAGTGTTTAAAAATGAGATCATAGGAAACAGGCATGCAAAATCTTTTTTTTTTTTTTTTTTTTAAAAAGGGGCAATGTATTTTCGACATGTTGCAACACATTTGAGATTTATTCAGGGCTCAAATGGGAGTTAGATTTTCAACAAGTAACAGGAAGGCTGCACAGGGTACAACACTGAACTCCCCATGCGTCATGCTGAATGTGGAGATGTTAGCCTTTCAGAAATCTCAAGGTTAAGGGATGGATCTACCTTTTCCACATGGGATATACACAAACAGACCATTATCTTTGTAATGCTGGCCACAGTAACAGGGCTAAGCATTAATAGAAGACTGCAATATATGTTTTCTGTTTAACATCAACATCTCAATACACACAGAGCGCAACATCACCTATGCTCTTGATTTAAGCAAAATCTATTGCTGATAATTTATTTACTCTCTTATTGGAATTGCATACAACTGGTATCAGCAGGTCAAAGCTTCACCAAAACCAGAGATTTAAAATCTCACACATAATTCTTGATCTGTGCACATTTCAGAAAAACATCTTAATGAATGAATTCTAGATAACAAACGCAAAGACTACACAGCGCGTCATCAAAAATTATCTCGCCAACACATACGCACCTTGCGTTGTTGTCTAAACAGAGGTATTCCCGGGGATCAGCAGTGCTGGCATTGGTAGTCTTCACTCCTTTATCTATGAACAATCCTGCCTAAGAAGATCATAGTATGATTTTTTTCCCCAAAAAAAACTAAGGTTATATAAGAAGAATTACCTTGAACAGTCTGCATATAGTGCATCAGTAAAAGAGGTGAAAATGGGGGAAAAAAAGAACTAGACAGAATCTGACAGGAAATGAAAATGAAAGAAAATTTTCAAATTAAAATAATTCATTATCTCCATGAAAAGCATTTAGACAGGTTTACATGTTTAAAATGTGATTTAAAAGGTAAATATGTAATGTATGGCAAATGTAATATATCCTTGGGTGTCTTGTGCATATGGAAACTTGTGCTGTGAGCTGAAATAAGTGAGGTTTGGTCTTTAACCGCAGGGCTCCTTCCTCTGTTGGAGGCTGCTGCAGTCAGACTGGATAAAGAGCTCACAGTTCATCTGCCCGACTTCTGTCATCACACAACAGAGCACCATTGTAGCACCCCTCACATGCCTGTCTGTGTCCATGTGTGTTTCCATGCATACATTTTGCCAAGAATCAAGTAGTCATGGAAGGAATTGTGTTTGTTCAATACAAAGATGGATATTTTCTTTCTTTTCTCTATGAAACACAGAAGCAGAAATAAAAGGATCTGGCGACTTAAAAGTTAGTAGAATAAGGAATAGCAAGGATACCTTAAAGTTGGAGTGCACACGGTTGTTGTAAAAGATTCCAAGAGGAGTAAGCTCTGCCTTGGTCTCTGGTACCAGCCCATGAGAGTCTCCGGTGGAAGAGCTGTGGAACACAAACCATATTCCAGCATCCTGGGACAGGAAGGAAGAACAGAGAAATAGGTGATAATAGACACATTTATACTGCAACAGAGGAATTGTTCTATAGGAAAATATACAGACTATGAGATACTTGGAGCAGCACAGGACATGATACTCTAGTTTCTTGTTAGCCCCAGCAAGGAAAGATACATTTAAGGGTTAAAGTCCATCCATCCATTTTCTTCCGCTTCATCCGGGGTCGGGTCGTGGAGGTAGCAGCTTAAGAAGGGAGGTCCAGACTTCCCTCTCCCCAGCCACTTGTTCCATGTCCTCTGGGGGAATCCCGAAGCGTTCCCAGGCCAGCCGAGAGACACAGTCCCTACAGCGTGTCCTGGGTCTTCCCCGGGGCCTCCTCCTGGTGGGACGTGCCCGGAACACCTCACCAGGGAGGCGTCCAGGAGGTATTCTGACCAGATGCCTGAGCCACCTCAACTGGCTCCTCTCGACATGAAGGAGCAGCGGCTCTACTCTGAGTCCCTCCCAGATGACTAAGCTTTTCACCCCATCTCTAAGGGAGAGCCCAGACACCCCACGGAGAAAACCCATTTCGGCCGCTTGTATCCGTGATTAAAGGGTTAAAGTTTGCTGTCAACCAAATGCTGAAATAAAATTTATGATCCCCTTTTTATACTTTCACATATGAGATGTCTTACAAAGTTATTCCGTTCCTCTATAAGTATTAAGTCCTGTTTTATTGATGGATCACCCAGTTATGAGCAACAAAATCTTTCATTTTACATCATATTAAAGTTCAGGAACAACAAAGCCAATGGACTGGCTTGTAATGAACATAATTTAATAGATCTTTAAAGGGGTTCACATTTTGGTGTCTCATGTTCTCCTTTTCCCGGAGCTTTTTATTTATTTCTGAGAGATTCGTTTAAAGCTTCCTTCTCAAGTTAAATCTCTTATTGCTACCTGAGAGCCAGCAGCTGCATTGCTGATGAGGTTGTTGTTGGGGTTGGCGATCCAGAATGTTGAGACTGCCCTGAAAAGCAAACAATGCGCACACACACACACACACACACACACACACACACACACACACACACACACACACACACAGTTAAACACACATGGCAATATTAAAAAGACAGCACAGACTCTAATCTCTGTAAGTAAGCTTATGAGTTACAAAGAATCCTGCAGTCTTCTCCAATTCTCTCAATAATCCAATATCAACCATGAACAGACCGACTCTGCCAAGACTCACAACACCCAGGCACAAATTCTTGGAGGCAGGCCTTTCTATTTCCGCACAGAAGGACTTTTCAGGTTCCCGTTATGACATAAAACTCACCACAAAGACAGGAGGTTATTGTTGCTTTCATAAAATCATCCCACTTTCCAAGCTAGCACTAAATATAGCCCTTTCTACTTTCTCTCTGAAAGGACTACACCTCCCTAAAATTATAGTTCCTGGTTTTAATAAGCATGACTTGACTAAAACAACTACTTATAATAAAAATGCTTCGTAAAAATATTCACGTCTCACTATGCTGCCACAAACTTCGCTATGTTTTATAGGGAGCTTATGTAAGCCAACACAAAATAGTCAATTGTTGTGAAGTGGAGAAGAAAAAATCTCAATGCTAGTATAAATTTGTTTTTAACTCCAATAAGAGTCAGACTATTTGTGTTGAGAATTTACCCAGTTTGTGAATGAAATGCAACGAAACAACAAAGTAATCTTTGTTCAGAACCTCAGTGTTTCAGTCTACGTCTTTAAAGAGTAGCACACAAAATTACAATCTCTTACTTGCACTCTGTACTTGGTGAGGGAGTGTAGCCCTTGTAAACTCTGTCCCTGATGCTGGTGCACAGAGTGTCGTTGCGGTCTGTTGGCAGCAGAGTCCCAGGCTGAGTCAAGAGGCCAAGGTTGTGGTATAAAGTGTTTCGCTGTTCAATCCCATCCTCCAGGAAAAAACAATGGCCCAGCGTGTCATACCCTACGGTGTCCTTCACCTAGGCCAGACGACAAGAACAAAATTAATTAGTGGCCCAAAGATCACAAAACAACTGCAGCAGAGTGCTCATCAGAGGAAGGACGTAAATAAAGGTCAAGGACTCAATTACAAAGCTGCTTTTCACTAAAACATGGAACCAAGCTTGAGAAACAGAAAGGCAAGGGCAACATCTGTTCATCTGCTGTTAACACCCACATAAGAAGGTACAGCGAGGTAGACAAGTGCTAAGCTGTGCCTGTGGGCATAAATTCCCCAAATTTCTGAACAAACTGCTCCTGTAGTTGAAGCAAATTGGAAAGAAAATTGCTACACAGAAAGCTACTTAAAGATTTTTCAAGGAAGGGAAACAGGGCAAAAAAAAAAAAAAAAAAAAAAAAAATCCAGCAAATTTGATCCAAGATTTAAAACTAATTTCTTCTAAAAGTCAGAATGCTTCAATTGTGCCTCCTCAAGAAAACTAATCAGGGAGCAAAATACAGAAAACAATACAAGCCAGCAGACAATAACAATTTTAAAATGCACAAATGTGCTGGTTTGAACATGAGTTGGCCTTTGAAACAACATTCTGTCTAGTATAAAATTACAGTGCTTTGCAAAGATGTTTACACCCTTTACACCCTGTTTTTACATTTTATTACAACCACAAACATCAATGTATTTAACTGGGATTATATGTTACGTGTTTTTCTCAGGATACTATATAAGTAAAGGCTGAAATATATGGCCTACGTTTTAATTCAGCCATTGATGCAGACACTTTTGGAGCCACTGTTTACTCTTATTCAAGTCTTCTGGGTGTGTTACTACCAGCTTTTCACATCTAGAAACCAATATTTTTGCCCTTTCTTCAGTGAAAAATGGCTCAGGCTCAGTCTTGCCAAAGATTCTCATTTAGGTTTGGACTTTGAGCCCTTCAAACATGTGGATAAGCTTTGACAGAAACTATTAACTTATAGTTCTGCTGATATGCTAAGGTCTGGTGTTCTGCTAGATGATGAGCCCCAGTCTGCAACACCTTAAAAAGATTTTCGTCCAGGATTGACCTGAATTTAAACCCCACCATTTATCCATGAACTTTGACCAGCTTCCCTGTCACCCATGAAGAAAAGCAACACCACAGCATGATACTGCCATGAACATGCTTCATAGTCGGGATGCTCAAGACTAAATTACACATTGGCGAACCCTATTTACTTGTGAGGTGACTTATTGGGTGGTTGCAGTGAATTCTATGTGGTAATACCGGAGTAAAATGAGTACAAATGAATTAAATTGTTTAGCATTTTCCTTCTGCTTCACAATTATGGGCTACTTTGTTTTGGTCCATCACATAAAACCCCCCCAAAAAAATGCACTGACCTTGTGGCTGTAAGGGGGTAATGTAGAAAGTTTCAACAGCTATCTCTTCAGTTACCAACAAGCCTTTAAATCAATATGGTATATTACTTATTAACTAATTACTTGCATTTCTGCATCTCATTTTGATGCATTCATACAACCATAAACATATTGCGTTAAACAATTATTTTACTAACCAGCAGCCCATTGGTACTATGGATGGTGAGGCAGCGGGAGAAGGAGTGGTGGATGGAAAGTCCATCCACGTATGTTGGATCCTTGTAGCCCCCCCTTTGGTCCACGTCCCCACACATGTGAAAGTGAAGCGGGTAGCTGCCCATCACTGCTTGCTGGCCCATGTTCTTTAACTCCACGTGGGACAGATGCACTGATGAGAAGTTACGGAGGATCTGGGTTGGTGGAAAAGGAAAGCACAAGACAGGCTGAAGAGAAGGTCAAGCAACAAAGACACAATTTTGAATCAAACCTCAGCAGATATTTGTATTAGGCTCACTGGGAAATCTTTCATGGATATAGAAAAGAGTCTGGTTCTTGTTAAGAAAGTATTGGGGCCTTCCTTCCTTCCTTATTTAAAGGAAGGACTGGCTCCAATACACACATCCCTTATTGACCAGCTGCATTGCCCGCTCTATTAGACTTACACAAACACACAACCATAAAATGTAGCTTCAAGCCAGGGCAAGACCAATACATACAGCATACACAGACATGCAAGCATAAAGAATACCGCAGAGATTAACTTTGCATCTGGGTGTTGCAACAATGGGGAATGTAAATCTCTTAAGAATAGATTAGGAACGCATAGATACATTTTGTAATTCAAGAAATTAAATACAAATTTGGACTTACATTTGTTTGGATTTCTTTAAATATAATGTGTGCTGCAGGACTGATAAAATCTCTTGCAACACATGGCCATATTAAGCCACATCAGTTTATGCAACCAAGTTTTCTGAGACCTTATCAATTTTGCTGTTTGCTTAATTTGATTTACCCATTTTACTCTTGTTTTCAGCTGGGATTTTTGTGCTAATGATTGTGTGGGAACAGCTGTTTTGTTGCTGTAAACGCTGTATTTTATTCTACAGTACAACTGACCATTCAAACTGTGAAGGCTTGGAGATGCTTTCTGGTTATCATGACAATTCTGCGTTCATTTTCACGAAAGAAACCAGGTTTAGCATCAAATAGAATTTTCTAGACCGGTTCTCCTCCCATTCAGAAGCACCACCTCTCTGACTTTGAAGTTAACTCAGAATTGCAGCACTGACAGGATGTCTTTGAAGCAAATGAGGAACAGAGGTTTGTACATCATTTTTAACCTGGTTCCTTTAAAGCTGACTGGCTAATTTTATTGTGATTCTATGGTTGTAATGGAGAGGTCTTGTAATCAATCCCAGCCCACTGGTTTTGTTGTACTTAGCAATTTTGGCTAAAACACATCTATATTTAGATGTCTACTAAACATAATGCTCCATTTACTAGTCTCCTGAACTTTTACTTTTGGACTAACTGCATACCGATTTTGGCCTACTTATAGAGGAATAATTGTCATTGTTGAGGCATTTTCAAATAAAAAGAAAAAAAAAAAAAGCTCAATACAAAGTCTGAGAAATGCCATAATGTATTCATGAAAGGTTTCTTAACCTAAATTACACTGATGTCATATGCAAGTTAGTACCGGACTGTCTGCAGTGTTTAGATTTTAAATACTCTGTTTTCAGAAGGTGACATATGGCAGATCAGATATGTTATAAAATGTAGAATAAGATGAAAACTTGCACAAAGAATCTGATATGTACTAGCTAAACCAAAGATGTAAACATCTCTATTCATTTTGAAGATTTACAGTGGCAGAATCCAAACACCATTTAACGTCTCGGCATAAACACAGACTCTTTCAGAGGAGGCAAAGTTCTGTCACAACAATAAATGTTTACGACAATACAAACACAGGATTCTGCTATGAAATTACAAACACAGACCTTGATGTGGCCACCAAAGGTGTCACGGTTAAAGAACTGGCACAGGTTGTCCCCATAGCAAGAGTTTTCCATTTCCCCGTAGATGAGAATGTTTCTAGAGAGCAGAGCCACTTCGGCCCGCATGTCGACTCCATCGATGATCTCACCCACATGGTTGTACCGAGGCTTCCCTAAACAGCATAGAAAAGGGTCACAATTGTATTTGCAAATCACAATTTGGCACCTAATGCTTGTCAAAATCCCCAAAAATGACGGGGTAATAAAAAGGCAACAGCTTCTACACCTCATTCTGTCAGTGACAGGAAGTTTGATTTGCTAATCTTACTACCCGCCCTCAAACCAAAATCCCTAAGTAATAAAATAGACATGAAACGACAGCTTTTTAAAAAGCAGAACGTGTATATAACTTAAAAAAAACAGCTGTAGATCATCATGCTTAGCAGGTGTAACACTTGCTCAGCCTGTCCTCCAAGGAACCATATAACCCTAGGCATATAATATACACCCTTCCTCTCCAGAAATGGCGTGGATGTTTATTGACCAGAGAGGAATGACATAAGGAGGCATGGCTGATAGAGGGCTTAGCTGTGATGAACAGCAGAGAATGTAGGAATGCATGAACTGACAGGAAATGTGTCCAGATTTCCAAAATCCCTGCAGTCATCATGAGATAAAAGTTTCCAGTAAAACGTAAGCTGATAATCTCTTTTCAACTTCTAAAAACCTTACATCAACTCAACGGCTGGAAAAGGAATTAGATTCTATTGTACTTGGTGATTACCAGAGTGACATGTAATAATCTCATTTAAAGGAATTTACTGAAGAGCACGAGCTTCTCAGTGGCACCTATTTCGACTCTAAACCATTCATTGCATCTTCAGTATTTAGAAGCTGTACCTGAGCTTTTTTTTTTCTACCATTTTATCATAAAATGTACATGTTTAGCACAAAAACGCTGAACTGTAAGTGAAGTTTCACTCATGTTTGCAGAAAATAGTGCTGGCTGTCGTCTCACCTTGTATCCTGACCTGCCTTCTGGTGCACTGGGGGCAGGGTAACAGGGTGAACTCTTCAGCCTGGTGCATGGAGTAGTCTGTACTGGCAACCACTATGTTGTCGCCTGGTTTCCAGGTTGGCTGGACTTCATCTTGGAGGTTTAAGACCACCTGGTCTGCAGAGTCTACCAGGAACCCCATAATAGGGTAGCCTGTTGGGTACGAGACAGAAAGCACAAGTCATTATTAGAGCTGCAAAAATATGCTAAATTGTAATAGTCGTATCAGTGTGTAAAAAAAATAGCAATTGAAAGGGACTCTGAATGCAATACTTTGGAGGCAATTTTAGTTCAGTGACTAAGTATTCACACTTTGGATGGCATCAATGTGGTTGGTAGACTTGCGTTGGCCTGTAAAAACAAATTTTCTGATGTAGATATTAGATGGTAAAACTTGCATAATAAGAAGCAGAGGGGAAGTTATCACAAGTTTTAAAAATATCACTGCGGTTAAATATAAAAAAAAAAAACAGTCACTGTGTGGACTATAGGAGCCATTTCACATGAGAAAACACCAACTACTTAAACAATTTAAATGTAAAAGTCTATTTAGACTTGAGACCAGATAAGAGATTTCATCCAATCTCACTGAGTTTAAGATATTTTGCCTAAAAAGAAAAGGTTAACAGCTTGGGAAAAAAAGGATACATTCAATGTGTTTTCACTGTGATTAAGATTATAATAGTATACTACAGATGTAAAAATGTCCACTATAAAACAAAATGGCAGATGTGTTGAAGAGAAAGAACAGCACAATAATGGAAAGTCAAAAAGAAAACAGAAAACAGGACATGAACTGATTTGGCTATTGGATTTGTAAAATTGGAACCAATCAGACTTGTTCCTTAATGCTGAGTGGAGTTGTTCTGTGTTCAGTTAGTAAAGCATTAAGAAAGAAACCAAACCACAGTTTTAAGATGTTTTAGTCTCTTGAAAGTTGTGCTAGTGCTGCCAAAAAAAAAAAAGAAAGGAAGGTTAATGTTACACATTCACAGTCCAATTCTCCTGAAAAATTATTAGTAAGACTATTGTCTTGGCACACAAACTCTAGATCGAGACATATTCCAAATATATCTGGAATAAATTTGGAAACATAATCCAAAATCTAGCACAGACAGCTGAGATAGTTTTAATGTTGCGAAAGGTATTTTTCAGTTGAGCCCAAAGGATCTTTGGTTCAAAGAGTATTAGTTCACAAAGCAGTTTTCTCAGACAGAAAACCTGGGAGGTTGCTGGAAAATACATAAATCAAGGTTCTCATCAAATCATTGTCACTACTTTTTAAGTTTTTTACCTTCATAGCACAACAAGACTTTAGAACATATAGTAAAAAAAAAAATTGTTTAAAAATCAAAGCTGAGAGGATCTGGACAATCTAAATATCCTCATCTGTATTAGGAATTTTTCTCTGACATACGATACAGTAAGAGGAAGCAAAAATAAGCTCAGAGGGAGAAAAAAATCACATTCCAGAGACTAGAGTTTCCATAACAACTGTGGTTAAATTACCATTACTCAAATCTTGGCATCTGAATTATTCAGCATTCACTGAGATATTGTGGAGCAATCTATATAGAAATAGTTTCCACAATCGGATACATCTGTAGAAAGAGAGAAACTTGACAATAGGCCTATTATTATATTCTTACCATTCTTCCACTCGCTGTAGGCCGACACAGAGAAATCCACTCCTTCCACAGTGGTGAAATTGCGAGTTGCAAGAGCTCTTCCACCTGTGTTGAGGTTCTCGTGTTCTTTCACGTCCTCTGAGCATGACTCGTTGCCACCTCCGACCACAGAAACCAAGGCCCACGCCTGCCTGAAAAAAGAAGACGTACCAGAGAATGACGAGTTTCATATTTCCACTGAAAAACAATAATGATGATGCGGCACTTTGTTTAAATCCCCAAACTGAAAAACTACTGCATAAGCAAACCCAGCATAAAACAGGAGCAAAACCAGCAGGCGGACTGCCTCACTAAATCACCTCCTGTGGAAATTTCACACTTGACCTCGAGCAACATGGATGCTACACCCCTTTACTTCTCCAACAGACCTGATTTCAAAATAAAATCATGCCTTTATGTGTGCTTCATAGCCTTCCTGTGGCAATCTCTGTTGCTTGTGAGCATTTTTCTACCATATTTTTCTTTCCACTCAGTTTTTCTTTGATATGTTTGGATACAGCACTCTACACATGAATCTTCTTGAGCAAGGATGTGTAATGATCTCATGACTTTTTGTCAAGCAAAAATCATGTGTTAATGATTGTCTGCTGGAGAGCTGCGGAGTCAACAGTCTACCCCTAGATTTTGTGAATAATGTATATTATATAATTGTGGGGAAAAACTGATTGTAGGTTTTCATTTATTCCAAGCCAAAATCATCAAATTTAATCAGAACATTAAATAAATATACAACTTGATGCAATGGTTAAAAAAAATTAACAGCTGAAGCATCACTAAGAAGCACCAGAATGAGAAGACAGACTCAAATTCAGAGAAATTATTACGTGTCTGACTGTCATTTGCAAAAAGGAATCTGAATGATGATGATGAGTCACAGAATGATGTAAATTTCTTCCATTGAGACATAAAAATCCCGATACTTCAAAAAGATTAGTTTCACACTGCACATATAAATCAACGATAATTAGATGATTCTGCTCAAGTTAGATCACAACAATGGATCTTACAAGTTGAAAATGAAACTCAAAGCATTTGAGTGGATGAGATTTAGGCTGTGAATATTAACGAGTACTGGGTGTACTTCTGAAAGCATATGATCTAAATCAAACTTCAGCTGCCGATTAAAGACCATTATTATGAACATTTTAGAGCTTCATCATAACACGCATTGACCAAACCCTACGTAAACATTGCATGCTAAGTCCATGTCATAAAACTTTTCTAATCATTCATTAGGACAAAAAGACAGTTGATATCAGCAGACTGGTTGCAGTGAACAATCTTACATCTTACAGTAGGCTCAACATTTCATTCTCCAAATGCAACCTGATGAACCCAAAATTCACCAGATACAAACTGTAGGTCAAATTAAAATGCTCTTTAAAAGGGAAAATATATATTTTTAAATGAATCAACATTTCTGTAAGAAATTGAGAGATTCACTACCAAATTAAGGACTTCCCAGACACTAAATATATCCTCTGTAATTTTTTTTCCATCATCACACCCTTATTCCCAACACTAGCTTGATGTCAACAACTGCATTGTTTGCATGGATCATATAATGTGCAGAGGTGAATTCACAACAGACCAACATAAACACGTCTTTATCCATGTGTGAGTGTGCTACTCCTAGACAAAGACTGAACAGAGGTCAACTGAGACAGGAAGGCCAGCCGACGCACATTAAACCAACCAGGGAGAATTCTAATGGATTTGGGAAAGGCGACTATTTGCTATGCTTTCGTCATGAACATGATGTCCAAGTCAAGAGTTTGGATACACCCTGCCCTTTCAAAATGAATGCGTTTGTGTGTACACAAATGTATGAGGTGATAAGGTGTTCAAGCTATGAAATGCTGTGGCACTAAAGAGTTTAAAGGTTTACAGAAAGCTCCACCTCATTTGGTTCTTCCAACAACAATCTCTGCAGTTTTTTCAACAAACATAAACTGAACCTTTGATATGCAACTGAAAAAAGGAACACACACACACACACACAATGTCTCAGTTTAAGATTAAAACAAGAAACTTCATAAAATAACCTGAAAAAACACAGGTGTACTGTTTACTACTGGCAAATCCAAAAGCAAGCTGTACTGGAAGAAGAAAAAAAAAAACTACAGTGGCATGGAAAAGTATTTGCTTCTCTTACAGATGTCTTGTGCTTTTGTGTCACACTTGAATGTTTCAGATCAAACTAATGTTAAAATATAAAAAATAGCTTAAACTGAACCCCCAAAAATTTATTTATTTATTAAGGGAAAGAGCTTGGATTAATATGATTTTTAAAAACCAAGTTCAATTTTCTTAGTCATAACCTGGCCTGATTACGGTCATATCTGTAGAATCAAGAGATTTCTTTATTAGAACCTGTCTGTCAACATGAAGTAAGCTAAAAGATCTCACAATGCCTTTGAGCCAAAGAAATAAAAAGAAAACGTTGCTTCGATCCGTCAGTCTTGAAAGTCTGACAAAACTTATCCTCAAGTAGAAATAACACAGACATGTAATGAATGTGTGAATTGTCTTACATTCTCCTTAAAACCAACAAAGCAATCAAAAATATGAAGGTTTTAAAGTGGCCTAGTCAAAGTGTGGAATTGAATCTCATTGAGATGCTGTGACACAACCTTAAATAGGTTGCTAATCATCAAAATGCCTCCATCGTATCTGAATTAAAGACAATTCAAGAATTGTCTTTAATTCAATTTTGGAGTCTCTCCAAGTAGAGAAACTCCAAAATTGCCATAATGGAGTTATTTTGATCAACCCTGAGAACAGAGGATTGAAATTCCTTCACCGTGATGAAACTTCATGAACAGCATTTTATATTTATTGACAGAACATGTTTGTTTCTAATGATCTTAAAAATGTAGATGTAGAAAAAAACAAACAAACTGAAGAAACGTGTTAGGGAGTATATACATTGTCAGAGCTCTATATGGAAAAACTAAACTACTGCTAGTAAATAAGCACCTCTAAGAATAAACATGATTATGTGACTCATGTAAACTACTCTAAAGTGGGAGTGGGTTTAAGGGGAATATGGTCAGAAACCGCAATGCTCTGGCACTCACCTCCAAATGGGAAATGTGACACTGAAGGCATCTGAGGACCTCAGCGCAAATCACACAGTTATGGGAAACGGTGACCTTGTACATACTTGGACCTGAGTGATAGTAACAAGATATCTGCCACTGAAAGCTAATTTAAAACCCATCACCTCCTACTGACAGAACTACCGACAATGAACATTTCTCTTTCTGTTCTTCTGAGATAATAACCATATGGAACACAGATTCCCCTGAATTGCCAGATTTTGTGCAAATGCTCCAACCTCTGATCTGAACCCTCTTATCCTGTGTGCGCTTCCTTTTTCTGGCGCAGTGCGATACAGCGAGAAGGCACAGGAAACAGGAAGACAAGTAACTGGGAAAGATTCAAGTGAACACGTTAAATGCAATGGTACATGAAAGGGGGGCATCATTTTTTCCACTGAGGATATGTGTGGAACAAAATGTTGGTCCTCTACGTAGAGAGGGTTCAAAAGTGGAAGTGTTTACTTTAGCTGTCAAAAAAAACAATCACTTTCCTTATCAGGCCCAGGAGACTGAGAGTAAACAAGACACTCCTAAAGACGTTTCCACTCCACACTCATTAGGGAAGCAGAGGTCTTTGTGAGACACTTGCCAGAACATAATTTCAAAAAGCTTAAAAGCCAATATGGCTCCCACAGGAGGAATCCAGACATGAACCGTGCTGGTAATGTGTTGTTACCTGTATTTAAGATCGTCGGCAAATTGGCTGCCAAGCACCTCTTTAAAGGCTTTCTTGGTTTCTTCCAGCAACCCCTTGACCGCAGAGTCCCCGACAGCCAGCGCGACTATGCGACCCGCCGGCAGGGAGCGGAGCAGCTGAGTGAGTTTCCGACTGTCGTTCCGAGAGTTGTGGGTGTCAAAGCGCTCGGCGTAGATCAAAGCAGATGTGTCCTGGTCGAACACCCGGAAGTTGATCCCACGGCTGAAGTTTTTCTGGAAGGCATAGCCTCCGGTGGAAAGCCCGGACGCGGGGATGCTTCGGGTCAGCAGAGACCAGGAAACACGTTCTGTGCCATGCAGCTCTAGAGTTCCGCCGCCCATGACACCGATGAACTTGTGGCCCATGACAGGGATTTCGGGAACAGCTTTGCTGTCCGAGCGACCTAAGAGGGCGATTGTGGCACGGGACCGGTAGCGGCATTTAGGTGAACCAATATGAAGGGCACCGCCATCTTCTATGAGGATGTAATGTGTTCTCAATGTTATGTTTCTGCTTCCATCTGCATTGTCAGCAAACACTACACGACCTGTGAGAAATCAAATGAAATGCGTCTTATAAATAAAATTGCTTGCTGAAGAATGCAAAACAATATGCAAACATCACAGTCTCACCTCCTGATTGGATGGTAAGCGAACGAAAGGTGGCGGAAGATTCCAGTCTATACAAATCCCCCCTACGGATAAGAATATCGTTGTTTGGTTGGTGACCTGGATTCCACTTGCTCAGGGATAAGTGGTGGTCTGGACAGTTTTCTGAGAGTACAATCGATCACAAACATTAGAAACCCAAACAGTAGGAATTTGACAAATTTTGAGAAAACCCCGAAAAAGAAAACATGCAATACTAACCATCTAATTTGTCTCCACTCGCGAGACTGAGGGCAAGTATAAGTGTAAAAACGAAAGCCCCCAGCGAGAGTCCGCAGAAGATAAGAGTGTTTTTCCTTTGCCATACGTTCAGAGAAGGACCTCTGTGCTGACTTTCCACTGACAGGCTGGGCGTAGTTCGTTGCTCCAGTCGCAGGCCATGTGGCTTCAACGGCGGAGGTGGTGGAGCTTTGGCAGGTGGAGGCGAGCGGACTGGAGCCACCCGACCGGGAATGTAACCTGGACACCTTTGATGGTTGCTGTGAGATGGAGCCACAAATGTGGGGATGCGGCCTGGGCAATCACTCGTCGGCATGGTATTCCTGTCCGCTTATCTGAGGACGGAAACAAAAAAAGAACAAGAGAGATGAATAGAGTTAGGAAAAATATATTTCCTGATTTCAGGTCTACTTATGACATTCAACTTTCAACTGATAGAAAAAGTATAAACAATTAAGTGGACTGAAATCTTTTGAAAGGAATCATTTTCGAAAAAACAAGTGTTGTTAGTCATATAAACAATTCATAATTCTTACACTCAGACAGGTTAGAGATAAAAAGTTGTTAAAAAAAACCAGACAATAAAATGGAGGAATAAACAGAGTTGAAAAAGAGAAGGTCAAAGTAGAGGTAAACACAAGAAGAACAGACATTAGAAGTGAGTAGGAAAACAGTAGGAGGTAAAGGACCCTGGGGGGTGTGAGTTAAGGGCTAGGACAATCAGAGAATCCCCCACTAACCACTAAGTTTGGGGGCTAAAGGTTAATATCCTTGGACTTGATTTTTAAAACACAAGGTAATTTGTCACATCAGCGGCAAACTTCTTCTTGGATGATTTGTCTAGAGCGGGATGACACTGGCTGCTCTTGTCAGCATTAATGGATCACAACATAACAGAGCATTCCAAACACCAAAACACAGCCAAACAGATGGCACCAATTACTGTGGGGAAGAGGGAGAGCGCTTCAGCTGGAGCTCGACTGTTTAGCATAAATGGAGAACACAACGCCAAGAAACTGAGGCCACGGATAGGTACACATCTTTATCATCATCATCATCTTAAAATAATGTCCTAAGGAATTTAATTCCTCGAAAATAGTCTAACTCCTATTCCAAAACTTTGCGCAAATATTTTTTGAAGAGTGGGAGAGCCCCTCATTCGTTCCCAGGGACGAGGCGGGACAGCCTTATTAGTGTGCAAACGGACTTTTGCCAGATTATGAGACATGCAAACATAAAGAGGTCAAATGGGCAGGAGCAAACACTTAGCATACACTGGATATAAAAATATGTACACACACCCCAATTGAAATGTCAAGATCTTGCGGTTTGAAAAAAAAAAAAAAGAAAAAAAGAAGATAAATATTTTGCTGAACTTTCTCCACCTTTAAGGTCATCTGTAAACCTCAAATGAAAAACAATCTGAGAGCTTTCAAGAGGAAAAAGGGGAAACAAAAGACCTAAAATATACTGGTCCCATAAGTGTGCATCTCAAGGAGATGTGGATGTGTTCAGAAATAATCATCACATTCAAACCCATGTTAAGTATATCAATACACATATGCTCTCATTTAATGTGTGTCATTAATCTTGAATAAACTTTCGCTGTTCTTCCAGGCTTATCCTGACATTTTCTTAGTCAAAAATTATGATCCCTCGGAGATTCTAAAAGATCTAAACATGCAAATGCATTTTAAAGGCATGAGATAGAAAAGATTTACAATCAGATAAAGAAAACTTAGCGCAATCATGACATTACAAAGAACTGGACATCCCTCTAAGATTAAATAAAGGTCCAGACAAAAAACTGGTCAGTGAGTGCACCAAGAGGCCTACAAGTCATAGTAACTGAGCTGCAAGATGCAAGTAGCGGTCTTGTACTACATGTGATAAGAATCTCATGTTCTGGGAGTATCCGCTTGGGGTAAGGTAGCTAGAAGAAAGCCTATTATGAATAATAACGTACAAGGGTTACAAAATTTCATAAAAACCTCTTCCAAATACACATCTTACGATGATAAACGCAAAACTGAACATCTTTGGGACATTTCAAAAGGTAATATGTGGTCTAACAAAACAAAAAGCATATCAACTTCATACTTTGGAAACTTGTTTATACAGATGTAACTAGGTGCTTAGTCAGGACGCATGCAGAAATTGCCCAGTCGATGTTGCAACAGAACCTTCAGACTTCTGCTTCAAAGCTGAGGGTGAAATGCATCTTTCACAATGACTAAAAGGCCCAACACCAAATCAACAAAAGAGTGGTTTTGCAAGTAAAAGGTTATGGTTTCAGTAAGAAAAACCTAACCAGACTCCAAACCAGAATCAGATTGAAAAAAATCATTGGTGTGATCTGAAGAAGGCTGTGCAAAGAAGATGCCGTGGCAAAATCACAGTTAAAGTGGTTTTATTTTATTTTATTTTTTAAAGAAAAGTGGATGAAAGTTGTCAAGTTCCTTTTGGAATCTATGCTCTTAGCTCACTTTTATTCTTACATTTAAAAAATAATAGTTTAATATTGGCAAGATGTTACTTTTCCACTCTACTCGGAGTGCAAAAATATGCACTCTTTCACTAAACACTACAACCACTTTCCTTCTTTTCCTATATACACTTATACCCAGACGAGCAATCTAAAGCCCAGCCTAACTGTGAATAAACAAAGTCGTCTGTGCGTCAAGAAGCTTCTAATTAGTATGTTAAGTATACAACAGATTAAATTTTCTCGGGAAGGAAGATCAGAAGTAATGTTATCAACTGTTCAGTCACTAGTTGCAGTTTACCCTTGAAAGAAGACAAAAAAATTGTGTTTCTTCCTGTTTGACAACCTCTTTATCAAACCTGATACACACAAATACGTTGTAAAGAAGTTTGTATCTTACAACTTGATGAGTAGGACAGTCAAAGATAAATGTAGATGTGAATATATGAGGGAGATTTGACTCATTACACATTCACAGGTGCAGACGCTCATACTAGAAAACAATAACCTTGTCCAAAATGCAAAAAGTCACAGAGTGATAGAAGCACAGATGAGCGAGAGAGAGGAAAGAAGAAAATGGGCATTTATCGCAACTGATATCACAATCACAATATTTATCAACACAGCATTGCAAGATTTTCTAATATCGGAGTCCTAAAAGAGAGCAGGAAAGTTCTCTCTACTGACGATCGAAAACGGCCTCAATGAAATCTAGAAAGGCCGCATCGCGCTGACCAATTAGCACACACAAACAAACAACAACAACAACAAAAAAGCCATTGTCTTGATGAGTAAATTAGTCATTGTTTTGCTCAAGAGCAACAAACAAACCTCTTCAAGTCCTCAACAAAGCAGTTCACAATAAGGGGCAAGTAAGACAATAGCCCTGTGATTAATGCAAGCCACGAAATAAACCAGGCGCAACACTCTCTGGATTATCTACGTCAACATTCCCCTTGCAACACGTATAAAACATTTATTGTACATATCAAGAACCATCCATCTTACGTACAGCGGGGCTGTCAGAGGCAGAGGTACAATGATGGCATTATGTTTTGGATGTACACTCTCTCCAGCCTGAGGATCCCATTATAATGTGTATTTTCTTCCCACTAACGAATTTACATGGACTGTAAAACACATCTGGGTAAGGAAATACGGATAATCACTGCAAGACTTAAAAAAATAAAAAATAAAAATAAAAATAAACAAATAAATAAAAAATACAAACTTTCCTTTTATGTACTTGGTAGGATGGCATCACATGAGGTACAAAAGTCAATTTGATCGTCTGGCATTGGTGAAAACTAGGGCTGCACAAAATCAAGAGGCCACGGCAGATGAAAGATAATATCCTACCAGATATTGCATCCATTCATTTGCAGTTGTGAAATTTGCTCACATTTGCATTGTGACTTGATATGTTGTACAGCAGATTTCTACGTAGATTGTGAAACATTTGGGATTTTAAGGTTTTAAGCATTGTGTTTAACCCAGAGTTCAACTTCTAGAGTTACAATTGTCTTCAAAACTTTAATTGCTTCAAATACTATTGTTTGAATTTTTCCCCAATCTACCGGTAATTGGTGTTAATACATTTTGATTTCATTTAATCCTTTTCCACTTCCATTTACTACCCACAAACATGCCATTTAGTACCCATGTACTTTAACTATTGCGAATCATTTTAGTCAGGTTTGTAGTCTACTAATTTCATGACAAGTGCCTTGTGAAAGTATTCACACCCTTAGCATTTATTTGTGTGTGTGTTTTGCTACCTCACAGCATGGAAGACGCGTCATTTAAATTTAGGGGTTGAATCATTTCATTAACAGAACATGCCTACAACTTTTAAACATTTCATTTGTGAAGCAAACGACACACCCAGCATGCTTGTATAATCGTCCCGTTGGAAGGTGAACCTTCGTCCCAGTTTTAAAGCACTGACCAAATGAAACAGGTTTTGCTCACAAACATCCCTTTCAGACCAGTTCACCAGCCCTTGCTGCTGAAAAACATAGCCATAGCATAATGCTGCCACCACCTTATGGGTATTGTGTTCTTGATTCAAGCTGTGCATCTTTAAAAAACAACAACATTAAATTGTCAGTTCTCAAAGCATTGGAGAGGGGTGCACCTCGTTTTTGCTGAAACCAGAAGACAAGCAACAACATTAAATAATAATAATAATAATAATGTGAATAAATATGAAAATCAGCATAAAAATACCCTAGAAGTCGTGTTTAATGCATCAGATCAGCTGCCTCTTGTGATCTCACCATAAACACATTAATCAGAGGTTTGCACAGCTCCGGGCGAAATCAGCTCACCGCTAATATTTATCTGATTTAAAAGCTACTGAATATCAAGATGTGAGGGTGGGGGTCACTGAGAGTAAAAGACGGACGGACAAAAGCATTCCTCAGCTGTAAAAGTCTCTCTCTGGATGTCTATTCGTGACATACCTAGAACCATGTGTTTCCTCACCGTAACTGGGTCTGCGCTGTCACCGCTCTTTAATATCTTCAGAGCGGCTCTGGTCCACGTTGAGACATGAGATGTGTTTTATTGATGGGGTCAGTTGCTTCTGTAAATGGGGAGTCACAACTTATATGATTGTTTTTTGGCTAACGTGACACTTCCCGCAATAAAATAGGCAGCTGGGCGATATAGGGATAAAACCGAGAGCTTTGCTAACTGATGCATCACAAAAGAGGAACTGTTTAAAAAATAAATAAATAAAAAACCTATGAGGCAAAGGGGATTTTTATTGCCAAAAATTACCAGCAGGAACGAGTGTGGGACACGTAGCAACACGCCGTTTAGTTGTCACCTCTTGGTGAAGTTTGAGAGCTGTTAGGAAGTACCACTCCCCTGAGAAAAATAAATAAATAAACAAAAACAACCGTGAACTGAAAGGCTCACCTGGTGAATCCTCTTCCACCCCCAATGGTTGACGGACGGACACAGACACAATGTAGACGGCCGTGTGGACGGTTGAGGTCTACCGCTGGTGGTGAGGCTGTCCTGCTCCTTCACCGCTCTGTCCATTCGCTCTCAGGCGAACCGATATAAGAAGCAAAACACCCCGTCCTGATAAGAAGAGTGAAAAACTTATCTGCCAAGGAAGTTTACTGGGTTTTACTTCCCTCTATATATGTGCATTTTCCACATGTTTTTTTCTTCTTCTGCTGATAGGCTGTCTTTCGTCCGTCGGTCAGCCTCCAACACCACCAAGAGAGAGCAGGCGCGGCTTGGAGAGAAAGGAAGTTGTGGTGCGTTTAAGGGCTATCGGAAAAAACTACACACAATAGGAAGAACGTGGTTTATGGACTTAAGTGATGTACTAAAACGTCAATTTTATGGTTACTCCTGTCAGATATTTTCAAACCTCTCTTTTTTCCCCGTCCATTGTATTTGTTTTTATATATATATATATCTGCTTTAACTAAATGAACGGGTGAACTGGAGCATGCCGTGGATGAGAGGTCATTGTGGATGTTTGGATGGTTTCCCATTCCATCACAGGACCAGCTCACACAGACACACAGAGTTAAGCATGCACTGCTGAACTCACAAAACTAAAGTGGCGATAGTTTTAAACAACAAAGACCCCCTCATGAGTTACATGCTGGGGGAGAACATGCAAACTGGCCTAGCTCAAGTTCAAACCTGAACCTTGTCTTCTGTGGGCAGTCGACTAAAGGCAGCAGTAGCAGTGTGCATAAAAATATACAAAAGTCATTATTTCCCATAAAATAATTATATTTCAATACTGTCATCTACAGTTTAAAACTGTTACCCAAAAAATAACAGTTTTTGGGTAACAAAAAACTGTTACTGTCCTTATCGAGTTCCTGTCGATAAGGACAGAAAATCAGGGACCGTACAGATGCTTTCTATCCAATCTGACTGGAGTATTTTTGTAAGGATAAGCAGGTACAATTTTAAGTCCTAGATGTGCAAACCTCATAGAAACGCCTCCCAAAATACTAACAGCCTTAATCTGAGTGAAAGGAAGTCCAGCAAAGTATTCCCTCAGGGTCTGAACAGAGATGAACTGCACACTTTTCTGATTTCTATCTGGAAATGATTTTCTAAACCATCTTTCATTTTCCTTCTACTTCACAGTCAAAGCACTACCTGTTATTTCATACATAAAATCACCACAAAAATACACATTCACTGTGATTTGTTCTGCATTACAGTTATAAGTTGGTGATCTGCAAAACAGTGAATGCCCTTCACTTGAGTCAATGTCAACAAAAACACTATTTTTAGCCAGAGGGATCAGGAACCTACTTTGTTCCAAAGCAAAAAATATATATATATTTACACAATAAAGCTTTTGATAATGTTATCTTGTGCAGAGATTTCTTTCCTGCTTCCTACCTTAAGAATGTTGATTTCCCTTTTCCTTGACTTCCAAAGAAAACATGGGTTTCCAAGGAGTTATTTAAAGAATTTGTGTCCAGTGAGTGAGATTAGTGCAACATCGCCACCTGCTGGTCCTCAGAAGGGACAAAAGGTACTTCACAACCTAAAACAGTCATATTATAGAGTACCTTTTAAAACTTTCACACATCAAATTAACATTTTGAAATAATTTAGTTCCTAGAGGAACTGGGTCGAAACCAAACTCACTTCAT
>NW_015115664.1:0-2401 GCF_001443285.1 Poecilia latipinna
ATGGTTCTTTTCAAATATGTTAATTTTCAAAATACACTGACATGATTTAGATGATAACTTTACTGAATAACACTGAATGGATTCAAACTGGGTTAGAGTGGGGCAGAACTGTCAGCCACCTGGCAGTAAGTTTGATATGGGGCAGGGAAGCTGACAGATGTAGCTGGTAAACCTGGAGTAGAGAGGGTCTAATGGAAACCTCTGACCGAAGACAGGAAAGCTTCAACTCATACTAGTGGACAGTTATTTGATGTTTCATTTGGAATGTAAATAGGCCATGTTCAGAGAACAGACTGTAAATGCAGATTCCCAGAGCTGTGAGCAGAAGGTCGTCAGGATGGCAAACTGGGGACCTGATTGTGGACACTGGTAGTGATCGAAGTGATTAACATGTAGTAAAATAACTTTGATGCTTTTTAAACACCCAAAACAGGAGACAAAAGAGAGGTACCTGACCTGCCAGGGTCAGGTCAGTCCCTGCCAGATTTATGCTTGAGTTATAAGGTAAACCATACTTATCCCCAGCTCCTCTTTCAGAGTTCATCAGTGAGAGAAGCAGTGAACATATAAATGAAGCCTCTGGGAGAAGAGGCTGTGCTAACCCGCAGAGGAAGAGCATCTAGTTAGTCAGCCCTGTCTGCAAGAGCTGCACAGGCATGGAACGCACAACCAGATAAAAAAACAGACAATTAACACATAAGGCTTTCATTAAACATAAAAAAAGACATGTTGATTCCTACACCTGTAAATAATATCTGTTGAGCTGTATTGTTTATTTATATTGTATATCTCTGTTTTCTTAGTAGTAATGTTTCATTGCCCTTCTAGTGTGTCAGATTTTGCTTACTTTCATCTCATGTCCTTACTGTGTGTCTTACTTATATTATTGTATTGCTTTGACAAGATTATGGACTCACAGATACAGAGGGAGTAAAGTCATTTATTCATGTACACTGCCGCCTACATCCTGACTGTACATTTGCACTACACACAGAGACGACATGTCGACAGTTTACTTAGAAGTTAATTGTCAAGCTGCAGCCAGTTTTGGAAGCATCCTCCCAGGAACAGATTTTCCTGTTTCCTCTGCAGAATGTTTGGTCTGCATTTGGCTGATTCAGTGACCAAGGACGTAAATCCCATCTCATTATTGGGGGGGACCATAAACAGTGAAATTTTTTAAGAGCAATTTTGGGGGGGTGGGTCGGCAAAGTTATAGTAAAATGTAGTTTAATTTTTTTGTGTGTGTGTGTGTTCAAGCTGCACTATTAAAAATGACTAGTAAGTAGCAATGAATAACAAAAGTGTTTTTCTCAGTAAACAACCTGTGACCCATAGAAGTCAAACTAAGATTCAAATGTTACTTAGACATGAATTTGGTTCAGTGTCAATTCTAAACTTTTCCAAGATTGGGGTGGTCCGGACTCCCCCAACCGAACTTGACAATGATTTTCCTTCTTTCTTAGAATTTTTAACCAGATGTCTGTATTTGCAGGACAATTACACAGTACACATTTGAAGTATTCACAACACCCTGAGAATGGAGCAGATAGATATTGAAAAACATCCTTTTATGCTATTTTCAAAACCAAGAAGCCCATCGCTGTGTTGATCAGCTTAGAACTGAAAATATTGGGGAACTGCAAGATGGAGATGTTTTTCCTTATGCCAAACAGCTCATCCACCTTTGGACACACACAGCCACATGCCATCACACACACACACACACACACACACACACACACACACACACACACACACACACACACACACACACACACACAGTGTCTGTTTACTGTCACAAGGATTTTGCATTGACTTCCATTTATTTTTGAGTCATTTCTGCAGACTAGCCATAACTCTAACCAAAACTCAATTCTCACCATAGTCCTAAACCTGACCCATAACACAAAAACAGCACTTCTGCTTTTGGGGCCCAGGTTTTTATCCCCTTAAGCAGCAGTCGGTCCTCACTATGTGTTAGGAAATGGTCAATACAAGACCACACACACAAATGTAAACAACTAAGGCATAAACCATGCAGAAATTATCATACACACACATTTACACTGAGTGTCAACAGAAATAGCAGTGACATTAATGGATTGGTGTGGAGCATATGTCAGTCAGTGGAATGACCTCAGAACCAATCAAAGACAAGCTGGGTGACCTTTGGACCAATCACAGCACTTCCAGGTCAAATGTGACTGGAGGGTGAGTCAAGAGACAATCTGTCCATCTGGGAATGAATAGAACGAGGAGACAATAAGAGAGGGAGAAACTAAGGAACAGAAAAAAGCTCCTCCTGCTACAGATCAGTGAAAAGGGGATTTGTCAAGTTTACTTGTTTTTCATAATAATATACTTTTTTACATATTATTTGGGCACAGACAGAGACAAC
>NW_015115664.1:5916-10553 GCF_001443285.1 Poecilia latipinna
ACAACAGAGCATGCAGAAACAGGTGAATGCCTCCAGTAAACAGAATCTTGAAATTTTGAGTTGAGCTGCTCTGATTATTCATCTTAGAGAAGCATATGTTTAGTCAAGAGAAGAAAGATCTTCAAAGAGTTGACATTTTCAAGCCTCAATCTGCAGCTGCATATTAGTATCTAATAAAAGAAGTTTGCAAAAAGTGTGCTAACATAACTGGTATTATGTTAGTTCATCTTGATGTCATTTAGCGGCAGTCTGTTTCAGGGTGAAGGATAGACTTATACTATTTTTTTACTCACAAACTTTGCCTGTTGCATAAAAGCATGGTAACACTTTATTTGAAGGGGGTTGAATAAGACTGTCATGACACTTTCATTAACATGACATAACACCTGTCATGAACATAAATAAGCCTTCATGAATATTTATGACTGTTGTCATAAAGCGTCATTCGGTAAATTATGACACTTTTAATACAAAGTTGACATTATTCAAAATGTCTTTATGACAACTTTACATTAACCAATAAATCATTACTGTTTAAACTTTACCTTTAATAACATAAAGTTACCTAATTTTTAAAGTGCAATCATTAATACTTTTATAACAAATTTATATCAGTAATGATTTCTTGGTTAATGTCAAGTTGTCATAACAAAGACATTTTGAATAATGTCAACTTTGTATTAAAAGTGTCATAATTGACTAAATGATGCTTTATGACAACAGTCATAAATATTCATGAAGGATTATTCATGTTCATGACATGTGTTATGTCATGTTTATGACAGTGTCATGACAGTTTTATTCACCCCCCTTCAAATAAAGTGTTACCAAAAGCATTTCCCCTCAAGCCTGCGGTGAGTCTCTGCAGATTAGGAGTGACCATCAGAACAGTTCAATCAGTTCACACAGTTCAGCTATATGAGCATCTATATTGGTCGTTTATGGCCAGTCGCTTTATACTTGACTATTCTGACTTTGTCTTTGCTTCATATGTAAGGATATCAACTGAAAACTCAAACTACAACTCTTGAATCAATCAGTTACAGTGATTTTTTTTTTTTTGTAATAATATATTCTTATTGACGGGAGCTTTGGGATTTTGACCTTTCAATAAGAATTTGAATTAGAAAAAAATCTCTCGGTAAATCTATACTGACTGGATGGCGATAAGCTGCAGTTATATTTCAGTCAATAATTAACTTTTTGTTGATGAGTCTTGTCAAATATGCAATAGAGAAGAGCTGCTTTGGAAATTCAGCCATTATAAAATAAAGTTTAAGTAAAAAAAGACAGTAGAGAATAAATCAGAAGCTAGGCTATGGCATAATCCATATACTAATTTGTTAATGACGTCATTATATATATGATATTTTCACAAATTATGATAAATAATCTGTTAAAGTGGGGTTGTGAATTTAGTTCCAAATATTAAAGTTGCAGACATAAATCTGTTTATTTTAACATGTTTAAGCTGAGCTGAACTTATAGTTCTTGTTGACCATCATCTGGCAAAACACTGCTGATGAATCTTGGTGGGCCACCTGGACCAAAACTTCCTGGGCCAAAATGTTTGTCCCTGAAAGGTCTACCCAGTCCAGTCCTGCTGGTCAGCAACGGAAAAACCCTGGAAGTTCAGTAATATATCACCAAGAGACAGAAGAACTGGCATATGTAGGGAGCAGCAGGAAAAGTTGACACCTGTAATGCGTCTGAGCAATGGTCTTCAACTTTCATACATCACAATTAAAATTGATTTGTTGTCAGTCAACTTGAATGTAAAACTGAGGATTTCATCCAATGAAACTTGTGCGCGAGCTTGTGTGTAGGAAGAAAAATGAATTTCACTGCCTCAGCCATGTGTAAGAGATTACAACCAATCACAGGGGTTAAACCACAAACCTGCACAGAGAGTGGGCAGGCAAATCAAGGCATGTGCACTACAGGAGAGACACAGTGATGGATAGATGCCAAAGCTACTTTCCTGCTTGGTGTTCCGTACCAGCCAAAAGGAAATCACACAGTCACACAAACACAAGCATACTTCTGTTTATTTACAGTCAACGCCAAGAGTCTGAGATCGATTATAAATGAACACAAGGTAATCATTACCCTAAATATGATGTGCAAATGTGTGTGTGCGCGTGTATGTGTACTTTGATATTATACTAAAGAGTTCAGACCCCAGTCTCTAACAAGTGTTTCCAATTAGTTTTAGTATGGTTCTGATATAGGCAAGTACATTTGTGTGGCAACACACACACACATACGCACATGCACACTGAATGTTAAAATACGTTGAGAGCATCATCATTATAAGGACCAACTCACGTTATGATGATCCAAGTCAGCAAACCCCGACATGCCTCTATCAATTAGTTTGTTTAACCACCTTTTGATTCAGTATCTCCATTTGACCTTCTTGCTAACTGGAAGTAGCATCCCACCTCTGGACTGGGGCAATATTTGCCCTCTCTGTCTGTCAAAAGTTCTCAAAATCTGTTAGAGTGTGAAGAAATCTCTTCTAAACAGTCCAGAAGGTTTGCACTGATGATATCATTTTCTGTGTGTACTTTTGAGCGGCCAGTTTCTCCAAAATCTTTCGGTTTATTTCTTTGTCACTTCTTGTCTTGTCCAGTTGACGCTGGATGTGCTCTTCCGCCACAACTGATAAAAACATTTGGACCTTGAAGTTTGACCATGGAATTATCGATTTGCAGCTCATCATCTTGCCAATTAATGTAGAAAATGATGGTTGAAATGTTGTTGTTGACATAAATCCAATCAACAAATGCAATCTGCTGCCAATCAAATCGGCTGTACACAATACACGGCCTGGTCTGACTTGTTCTAGTCCTGAGATGGTCATGAAAAATGAGAAGGAACCATGAAGGATCTGCAAGTGGAGAATATTGCTGGGGCTGAATAAGCTAAAGCTGTGGCTTTAACTTATTCAGCCCCAGCAATATTCAACAGGTGGTATTGTCATGTCCACGAAGCGGTGCTGTGAGTGTGTTGTCTCCTACCCTCTCTCCTGCAGGGCGTGTCGGACAGGAGCGGCCAGCTGGAGCTCATCTATCCATCAGGAGGAGCGTTTTAATAGAAGCCGGATCCTGATAGCGCTGCCAGATGGTTCTACGCTTCCAGTGACTCCTCGTTCCTGGTCAAAGAGTCCTCGTTCCTTGGTCCGAAGTAATCCTCGTTCCTGGTCTGTAAGAGGGTCTGGTTTGGCTTCTCGTCCGGCTCCACCTCACAGCCGTTTCCAGTCTCCTGCCTGGCTCCGTTTCCTGTCCGTCCGCCTTCGTCGCTGGATCCCCCCCCGCTCAACGCGCTCACCTGTCTGTCCACCCATCGACCCCAGTGGATGCTCCGTCCTCCTGTCTGCCCCTCCCCGCTGCTGGACACAAATAAATTCGAACTTTCCTTTTGCTGGTGTGGCGGTTGTAGTTGTTTCTGCACTAGAGTCTAGTAAACAATCATGTCAGGTATAGTTTAAGTTTGAGTTTGGTACAGATTGAGTTCATAATTGATCATCACAACATTTTGTCTGGGACATTAAGACAGGACAAAGCAATGAACTTCTCTCCCTGGTTGTGGATTGGATCCACTCAAGATAAAATCATTATCATTATCACTCACATGTGAACTGAAGTTCCCCAATGGCACATCAGTGTTCCCATATGGTACCACTTCTTTGACATGATTCAGAAACTCCAAGAATGTCAAACATTCAGAGCTGGTGTTCAGCGCAGAACTGGCAGTTGAGACAGCAGTTAGAATGTAGTTTTGTTTTGGTTGTTTTTGGGAGGGGAGTAGGCATATACATTTCACTGTAAAAAAACGTCAGTAAATTTCACAGTAAGAAATGGTAAAATACAACAGTTTCTGACCGTAAAATCCGAAACATTTTATTACCATAGAAAATACATGGAATCACCATCAGTCAACACTGTAAAATAAGTCCGTAAATTTACAGCAAAAACTGGTAAAATAGTTACGGTTGCTGACTGTAATATAAAAAGGACTTAATTACTGTAGAAAATACATGGAATTACAATAACGCCATAAACATATATTAATCAGCCAAAATTCCAAATTTTGCTGGTTCTAGGGGCCTTTATTTGAAAGTAGTTTGACAGGAAAGAGGGTAATGAGAGAGGGGGAAGACATGCAGCAAATGTCACCAGGCTGGGAATCAAGCCTGCAACCACCGGCATGAGGACTAAGGCCTCAATACATGGGTTGTGCTTCCCCCCTCCACCACCACAGCACCCCTAGCTGATGTTTATATCTATGATGTAAAACCATAAACCAGACTGCAAAAGATTAGAATGCTAGTGTGATACTTTGGTCTCTTAATAATTACATTTATAATGCCTTTGATATATCAAACTTAAATCTCAAATATAGACCAGGTATCAAACTGGCAATCCACCAATTGCAGGGCAAACTCCTACAGCCGATGTCACCATCATTTATGAGAGTTTGATTAAATGATGTATTTGGGATTATTTAATTTTATGTCGCCCATAGATTTGTCAAACATTTAGAGAACTGTATGTTAGGTACTGTTACTTGGACGAAACTGAAGTTGGGTAAATGGCGATCCACCTAATTTTTCACTACCATCAGCATCTTTA
>NW_015115664.1:15950-17978 GCF_001443285.1 Poecilia latipinna
GCTGGGAATCAAGCCTGCAACCACCGGCATGAGGACTAAGGCCTCAATACATGGGTTGTGCTTCCCCCCTCCACCACCACAGCACCCCTAGCTGATGTTTATATCTATGATGTAAAACCATAAACCAGACTGCAAAAGATTTACATAGATTAGAATGCTGGTGTGATACTTTGGTTTGTTTTTTAATAATTAAATCTATAAAGATTTTGATATATCAAACTGAAATCTCAAAGGAAGACTAGGTATTGAACTGGCAATCCACTGATTGCAGGGCAAACTCCTACAACCGACGCCACCATCTTTATGAGAGACAAGTCAACCATAGATTTGTCATACATTTAGAGAACCGTATGGTAGGCCCTGCTTTTTGGACGAAGGTGAAGTTGGGTAAAGGGCGATGCCACCTAATTTTTCACTTCCATCAGCATCTTTAATTTACCAAAAGGATATGGCCAATTTTACTAAGGGAAAACCACAGCTGCTCGTATCTTACCGTATTTTAGAAAATACTGTAAAATACTGGAAGTTTTGGTTGACAGAACTTTACTGTATTTTATAAAATACGGTAAAATACTGACAGTCAGTATTTATTGTAATTTTACGGTGGAATTATGGCAACCCCACAATGTAAAAAACCCCCGTAGATTTTACGGTAAAATGCCGGCAGCTGGGGTTGGCGAAATTCCACCGTAAAAACAATTTACGGTGTTGGAAACCCGGGTTATTGGAATGGTTCCTCTTTCCTGCTTTTCCCCTCTTTTACCACCAGAGGGTGCCAAGAGGCTGTTCCCTCCTGAGGGAGTTGCCCGTGATTCCTGGATTCCTGCACAGCTGCAATTAATCAGATCATCTGGAGGAGTATATGAGGACGGAGCTGCTGACACTTCAGATCCAGAGTGTTAGCCAGTATTTGGTACTCCAGCCCTCTGTGCTTCTCACTGTGATTTCCTGTTGTGGACCTCAAGTGATATCTCTTTGTGCTTCTTCCTCAGGTTGCCAGAGTTCCACTAACCTCCACAGTAAACTAAACCTCTTTGGAAACCCTGTTGTCAGTCTCACTCGCTCCTCGCCTCCTGTGATCCAAAGCTTACCTGTCCACCCTCCACCGCAGCATTTGGGGAAGCAGCAACCCTCCACCTGAACCGAACCCCAGTAATCACAGTGATTCTTTCCCATGGACAAGACCTACCTCCACCAAAGTAAGACCAGTCCGTTTAGTCTGACACTGCCATTTTCCACAATCCCTGAACTCACCATCTCTCTTTATTTACATTCCAGTGCTCCGGTGACCCAGATTGCAGACTTTCTCCAGAACCCGATTGTTGATCATTATTTTGTGTTTACAATAAACTTATTTAACTGATTTCTGTTCTTCGCCTGGTGTTCTGCATGTGGGTTAAGAAATTAAACTCCATTATGACATACAGGTAAAATCTTTCTTTTTTTTTTTTTTTCTTGTTTGTTTTACAGTAAAATGCCGGCAGCCGGGGTTGCCGAAATTCAACTGTAAAAAACCCCAGCTGCCGGCATTTTACCGTAAAATCTACGTTTTCTGTTTTACAGTGTTATTCTGCCAAGTTAGCACTCCTCTCCACAGGACACATCAAAATCTGCCAAGAAGCATTGTTGCTCACACACATCCAACCCAGCTGCAACTAAATGTCAGTCAAATAATTCCCTTAACCAACCAAAGAGGCTCGCTGCCTCCCATTTGTCTTGGATTGTCTTTGGTCATCTCAGACAAACAGAGCGGACAACTACTCAGAGGGCTTTATGTGTATTTGCATGTGTGTGTATCTGTGTGGATATGTCTTTTGAAAGCCATTGGGAAAATCACTATGAAAAACTGGCTAGAACGGTTTGTGTGACACATTTTGATTGAAATCACTCCCTAAATTATGCATAACATCAGGCACGTGCAGAGGGGGGGGGGCTGGGGGTGCTTGAGCACCTGCCCTTTTTGCTCCTTGCCCCCAAGTGCCCTTTTGGTCAAATTATTATTTTTATTTTTATTTATTTTTATTTTTA
>NW_015115664.1:22878-50938 GCF_001443285.1 Poecilia latipinna
TATTCTGTCCTAGAAGGCGGTTAGATGTGCCCTTTTTTTTGTTGAGCACCTGCCCCTTTAGTGGTCTCTGCACGGCCCTGCATAACATCATAGAAAAACCTTGGCATTTTTTTCCTCTACATCTTACCTAAAAAGCTCCATTCCACTTCAATTTAAATTGCTGAATTAATTTCAAATTAAACATTGCAGAAGGCCAAGATGTGGTTGTGTTTTCTGTGATTGTTTCATCTCTGCTGTCTAGTATAAACTTTGGAGGATTTTTTTTTATTTGCATCACTTCTGATTAGATTCATTTATGAAGCATTTAATTATAAGTGATCTATTTCAGTACAGGTTTCCTCAAGCCTGCAGTGTCAAAAGTTCAATATCTTTCATTAAATCAGCTGTAAGGGTTAGAGTTAGGCCTTCATTAGCATCCTGAAAAACATACAGTCACATTCTGCCATTTGCATCCATCATCATCCATCCGTCCGTCATCCATCCATCCATCCATCCATCCATCCATCCATCCATCCATCCATCCATCCATCCATCCATCCATCCATCCAAAGGTGGGATAGAGCCTGCACCATCATAAGGCAACACACACACGCAGAACAAGCAACCATGTACAAACACCTAAGGGCAACAGTAGCCAATTAAATATATTATTACTGTTCTGAGGTGTGTGTCAGGCACTGATCTTGGCTTTTGGCACCACCTTGTGGGCCAGATTAGTTATTGTATTGACCATAGAAAATATACTCTGACAATACATGCAATGTAAATAAATTATTTTACAAAGAACAATACGTTTTCAACAAAGATGAAATATTAATTTGAGTAAGTTGTACGTGACATCCTAAATGTTCAAATTTGAATATTTTAGGAACAATCTGCAACACTTGAGTTGAAGGAGTGAAACGGGACTTTAAAATGCAACCAAAAGCATGTCTTATGTAGAACATAAGAAAAATTAAACATTTATAGGAAGATAAATAAGTTAACCAAGAACACTCTCATTGTTTTCAGCTTTTCCAGCCTCTCTGTACCCAGCCTCTTTTCTATTTATCACCAGCCTGTCTCTGCTTGTTTACCCTCACACTGGGATAAATGGCTTCTCTGCTGCTAATTGCTTCTGTATGCTTTTCTGTTGGCTGGTTTTGTGTTTTTCCAATCAGAGCGCTGAGATCCTGCATGGAACCAGTTTGTTTTTTCAAGTGCAGAGGCGTCATTTATAAAGTGTGTGTGTGTGTGTGTGTTAGCATTTCTTCATAATCTTGTAAGGTCCATTTCTCCAACAAATACTATGTTGGGGAGACCCACTGCTACTCAGTCGTGTACTGGTTAGGTTAGGCTGTGAAAATGACTGGAAGTCAATGTAAAGTCCTCAGATTGATAAAGTACATGAATGTTTGTGTGTGTTAAATACACACACAAACACAAGTTTCCTCCATGACTGTATGTTAGAAGCATTATGTAAGGTTAAGGTATAATTTCATTTAAATTAAACAAAGTGAAACAGAAAGTAGATTGTGTCTTTCTTTAGAAAACACAAACACTGGTGCTGTGTCGAGTCCAATAGATTGAGTATGAAGCTGAAAGCCCAAGAATTATGTTACACGTCTATTATAAAACAATATGTGCCTGAGCCTCTGTTGTTTGCTTTGGAACAGAGATGAACTTCAGCCAGATGTTGGCATGAGGAGCTCCTCGGTTAACTTCGACCAAGGCCTGCATTATGTTCCTTCAGTTGGTGTTTATTTAGAAAGGAGCCACACAGTCCAGCCCTACAGAGGCCATGCTGTGAATGAAAACTGATTGGAGCTTGGGTCTGGGTGGAGCTCCCTGATGGGACTCGGTGGGTTTAGTTTCTACAGTCAAGGTTCTTGTGTGTGGTGCTTGACTCTAGACTGCCAGTCTGAAAAACTGGTGAAAATCCAGCCTTTCAGACACACGTTCTGTTGTTCCATCCTGAAACATGTTTACAGTTTCTATATATTCTTGATTTTCCTGCTGACATTAAAAGGTTTCTTTTCTTCTCTCTATTTGACTGTTGTCAGACAGGAAAGAGGGTTGTGTGAGAGAGAGAAGACATGCAGCAAATGTCATCGGACTCAAACCCGCGCTGAGGACTAAGCGCTCTAACCCTTCTACACTGCAGCACCCTGTGCCTGAACGGTTTTGAAGTTTTTAATGTAAAATCTTTTAGGCTGAGCTGAACTTTTAATAATCTCACCACAAAGCAGAACATCAGGTATTAATTAGAAGAAAACACAGCAGTTCTCTTTCTATCAAAAGACAAGACAATATGCTTACATTTTTTAGAAGGCTCTGAAGAAAGCTTCTGATTACAGTCAAGAAATAATCCTGCTGAAAATTCAGCAAAGTTAATATCATTCTTGGGGGATACTGGAGGATTCTGGGGGTTCTGGGGTGTTTGGGAAGGGTGGAGGGGACTTGTGAGGTGTGGATGGTTAGGTTCTGGGGGGTTCTGGGAGGCTCTGGAGAGTTCTGGAGGGTTCTGGAGGCTGCAGCTGTCTCCTGCTGTTGGCAGCGACTCTGGTGCCGTCACTGGACTTCTTGTGTTGTCAGGTACTTGGCACATTGAAGATGCTAATTAATTTTTACAGCCAGGGTTCCAGCTGGAGCCTGCTGTACAAGAATAATATAATTACATTTCCACATGAAATTAAAGGTGAGACTTTGCAGGCAGATTGTTGGCCTGAGCAAAGAGGAGTTTAATGAAAAGCCAATATTGCTGCTGGAAAGAAGTTTATATTACAGCAGTGAAGGCAGGGCAATCATTCAAAACAGAGTTTCCAAAGCATTTAATCAGCCTTGACACTGTGTTTGCATTGTTATGTCTGATGTTATCCTGGGTTGGTTTGGCAGAAAGTTCTTCCAGAACGAGGGAGGCAAATTGAGAGTTAGGAGCTTACATCAATGAAGGAGAGAATACAGTCAGTAATGGTCTCTATATAACAGAATCAGACGTTTCATGTTATGAAAAAGATACAAACATGTCTGAACCTGATCCTCTGCACAGTTTTAGTTTATAAAAAGCAAACAAAAAACTGTATGGATCATGGCTAAGTGTATACTTTGAAGGACAACCCATGATAGATACATGAGAGAGAGCGGAAGAGTGACAACAAGAGTGAGAGAACGAGAGAGAGGGGAAGAGAGAGTTGGCTCCACCCAGTCATTTCTGCTCCCTCTCTCTCCTGTGTGTGCAAGGTCTCTTTATCTTTTTTTTATCCCTCCTACTTGTTCTGACTCAGTATTCTGCATGAACACACACTGCCAGCCCACAGCTGGTGACATCACAGTGAAATGAACCAATCACTAGCACACCCATCCATCACTGTCACCACACTAGCCAATCAGCTGCGTTAGAATCGAGTCAGCGGCCAATGGAACTGAGCCTGACTCCAGCCGATATAACAGCAGGGGGCGTGATTGTGACTGATGAAACCAGAGGACTTCCTGTCCAACAGAATGAAGTGGATGATGGTTGACTGGGAGCTGCTGTGTTCCTCCACCTAAAGGAAGGAAGAAGTGCAGCTAGATCTAGCCAGGTGAAAACTGGACCAGAAAGGATGATGAAAATGATGGGAATGACAAACATCTTACCATGGAGTCAACAAAGTAACTACACTTCTTCAATCTTCAGCCTCAGTCTCTGAAGTTTTTCACCTTTTTTTTAGCAGCTCTTAGTTGTATAGCAGAAGCATCGACAATTCTTAAACTAGCTCTTTTATGGTCATGGTACACAGATCATGACTGGAAGAACAGAATCCCATTGTTTGGCTGAGAAGAGTTTACTCTATAGTGTAGCCGGGTTCAGCCTTACAGATTAGATCTGCCATCTGGGAAGAGTTCAGCAGAGAACTGCTGCTCCTCTGCATTACGATTAAAGGTTTTCCAGGCACTTCCCTTCAAGAGGAGACCCATACAGGTAACGGATATCACTGTGGACCCAGAACATCTTGAAATGTTTGGGTTTCCCTCTTGAACCTGTTGCCCCTGAAACCTTACCTTGGAAAAAAGATGGACGGACAGACGGATGGAAATGTAAGAGTGAAGAAGAAAACATTTTATCTAAAAATGGTGGTTATTGTGTTTTAACATATTGTCAGATACTTTTTTGTCAGGAAATAATTGAGTTTCGATGTTGATCTATGGTAAAAAGACCTTTGCTACCAAGGAAATGTGACTATTTCAAACTATTTTAGTTACTTTACTGGTTTGGAGCTCACAGGTGTGTGTGTTAGCATATGATCTGTCTAAGAGAAACCAACATGGTCCAGTGTGAAAAAAATAATTTCCCTTTTACTTAATCATGAATAATTAACTGGGATTAAGCACATTTTTTTTGGATAACTCATTCTATTTCACAGTCCTGATTTCAGCCAGACCTTTAGAATAGCAAAATCACACAGAACCTACAGAACCTGCAGAACCTGCGACTCCAGGGAGCCACAGTTAGAGCTTGGTGAATCCTCATAGGAGGGTTAGGTTGGCCGTTCCTGGAGAGGCAGACACAAAGACTCTTCCAGGAGGTCACCAAAGAACACAGACAAACATCTTCAGCATTGCAGACCTCATGGGCTTTAGGCAAGGTCAGAGTTAATTCAACAATAAGAAAGCAATTGGGCAACAGTAGCATCTGTTGGTCCAAGGCCAAAAGCCCTGCAGACCAAAAAGTAAATAAAATGTCCATCTTAAAAAACCCAAATTCACATAGAGTGTGTTTCCTCCTGTGTCTAGTGTAAAATAACATCACATTTAAGAACAAAGGTCTGGAACTACTTTGCTGTTTTAGGTTCTGGACATATTTATGTTATTAATGGAACCCTGAATTCTGGTCTCTAGCATAAACATCTGAAGGAGAACAACATCACAAATTGTTGACGGCAGTTACTAAGTTCAATTCAAAAATGCCATATCAATCCCAAATGGAAATTAAATGTTGAAAGTCTCCAAACTTCTTCAATTGTTCGATCTAAATTCTTCAATAATGCCTGCTGGCTCTGTCTTGTGTATCACTTCGGTAACACTTTATTTGAAGGGGTGTGCATGAGACTGACATGACACTGTCATAAACATGACATAACACCTGTCATGAACATAAAGGAGTCTTTATGAATGCTTATGACAGTTGTCATGAAGTGTCATTCGGTAAATAATGACACTTTTAATGCAAAGTTGCTGTAAAAGTTGAATTAAAAGTCCATTAAAAGTGCCAACTTTGCATGATTTTGTAAATTATGATAATTTAATGCAAAGCTGGCATTTTTAATGGACTTTCAATGCAACTTTTAGAGCAACTTTGCATTAAAAGTGTCATTATTTACCAAATGACACTTCATAACAACTGTCATAAACATTCATAAAGACTGCTATATGTTCATGACAGATGTTATGTCATGTTTTTGACAGTGTTATGTCAGTCTTATGCACACCCCTTCAAATAAAGTGTTACCATAACTTCACTATCGGGGCCAGGGCGATGTATGTATGTTGGGTATGTTGTTGTGAGGGGTACAAAAATCAATTATTAGGCTTATGGGCAATTACTTTTTCACATAAAGCCAGGTTTGGATAGCTTTTTTTTCCCCTTGAAGCTGCAGTATGCAACTTTTACAAATATGTTTTTTTTTTTACATATTTGTTCAAACTGACCATTTTGTGACAGCATAATATGAGACAGATAATCTGTGAAAGCTGAGAACTCGATAGCAGCTCAGAGAGAACACAGACTTTGTTCTCCCTGAGCTATATCGCTGACAAAAC
Source organism: Poecilia latipinna (assembly GCF_001443285.1). Lineage (NCBI taxonomy): Eukaryota > Metazoa > Chordata > Actinopteri > Cyprinodontiformes > Poeciliidae > Poecilia > Poecilia latipinna. Next base: position 28,657 of record NW_015115664.1, read on the forward strand.
AAAACAAAGCAAAACAAAACAAAGTGACTTAAACAACTCCGGTCCTTGATGGACAGTGTCTTGGAACATTTAACTTTGTCCAAAATAAACTGTCTGAATAATGTCAGCATGCAGTCAGGTTCTCCAGAGTCCTGCTAATTGCACTGATTTGATCCAGGTGTGTTGGAGCAGGGACCGGTCCACAGGTTGTAGCAACGCAGCTCTAGGACTGGAGTTATTCTCCTCTGTTCTAAACCATCAGTGCAGTCTTATTAAAAAATGTTTAAATAGTGACCTTGATAATTTTCTGATGTTTTTATTGTTTTATATTTTATCCAGGACTTGGTTATCTTTTATTAATTGAAAATACTCAAACTGAATTTCCAGTCAGCTATAAAATAGCCATTCTTTAAAGTTCTGAAATATAATAATAAAATACACATTAAAAGGGTGGATGATACAGTGGCATGGGTTTGTTGAGACTAAGCTTGACACTGAGGATAAATATATTTCACAGAAGACAAGCACCACAGTGTAAACTTATTCAAATGATCTTTTTTCTTTGCCATTTTTATACAATAAAACTTTTGATCTATAGATCAATAGATAGCTATACAAAACGTTTGCCCATGTTTCATCCCATATGTAGGTGTATGGTACTAATGGGATTACTGACCCTCATTTCTTCCATTTAAGGCAGTGACTGTGACCAGTTAGGCATGAAAGATTAAGGTTGCAATAGATTTTATCTTAGATAAAAGAGAGGGCATTTCTGTTTCTGAACAGAAGAAAATACTTTGAAACAATGTTATTTAACCTGTTATGCTTTCAAGGCTCTTCCAGTTTTAAACTATACCTAACAAAAATAGGCATAGTTTAAAAGAATTAATAGTCTGATTATTTCTGCTTGTGGGATCATTTTCGGGAGAGAGACACAGCCAATCAGATCACTGTGAAGTGAAAGCATGATTATTGGCTGGAGGACCCCTGTCACGTGCTGAATGGCATTACATGACTTTAGCCAATGACATTCATGACCAACCCCCCTGATTTTAATTGGTCCTTACTGCTCATAACTATTCATATCGTTTCACAAGATTTGGAATTTGATTGGCTGAGAGGTATCACATGTTCTCCTCTTGAGTTTGTTTTTTTCCCCCCAGATTTCCTGAAGTTTCCCCAAACTGTCCTAAAAAAGCCCCCATAATAATAGGTAATAATCAAAAGAGAAAGTGAGGAGATTAAAACCAGTATAATCATGTTTATTAGTGTCACCAACAGCAGATGAAATCAGTTTGTTTCCGTAACATCCTCCCCAAAACAAGTGTGGCATTTTTCCACTTCCAGCTTTGAAAATATTTAGTATCTATGAACATCTTCAGTTCTCACTGTAAAAGTAAAACATATTCTTTGTACACATACCTTCCTTATTTACATCTTCACATCAAAAATTTATTTAAACACCAATCAAAAAAAGAGACATTTCAGTTTTGCATCTTTTATTCAGTGCATCTGTGTTGACTCCTAAGCAGCCTATCAGCAGACTTAGAGTTATTAAATGTTATAGTAAAGAATCCTTCATAAATTGTGTTTTGTGTTTTTATGAAAAGTCGCTCCTGTTGAAAGAGGCTACTGGAACAATGCTCACTACAGTCCAAACTCATCTGGGACAGTTCAGTGTTGTAGTTTTTAAATATGTTCAAACAAAACAACGTTGAAGGACAATTCAGAATGTGTGTGTTGCCATTGTGTTTATTAATCCCCAGTATTTCTGGTTATCCATAGAAAGAAAATATACTGACTCTAAAACAATTTACAGCGGACATGCTTATGTGACAGTGGGTAAAACAAATAAAACATAAAAAAAACCCCCACTGCATATGTAATATTATTTGGTTTGTAACTGAAAATTCAAATTAATATTTTGTCTTTACTGTTTGGAATCCTTATGCTGAACTGCCAGGCGCCGGTTCTGTTCCTTTTTGTCCCTTTATAAACGACAGCACCATTTGGCTTGCTACAAACCATGTGGATGTCTCCATTACTACCATTACTTGTAAAAACAGAATACAATAAAGTAAAGCATTAAATACACTTCACAGAAAAAGTAACAAACTGCCATCATACAGACAGACCAGAAGAAATGCTTTCCTGGCTCCTGATAGGCCAGCTGATGGGCTGTCCAAATGGACCTACAAAAATAGCTTAGAGACAGAAAATATTATTTTTTTTGACAGATCAGACATTTTGTCTTTTTTTCTTCCCAGGTCATTTTAGTATGGACCATTTTATCTGCTCCTTAGCTGACTGCAAAACCTAAAAAGAAGAACATAAAGGGAGATGATTAAAATGAGACTCAGTGATGCAGTACCACAATTTCACCATAAGAGGTCAGGCAAACTGTTTGGGACTTCTGTGGTGTCCATGCCTTCATATCAGAACAAACACGAAGAGGTATTGGATTTAGAGTACAATCATTTCTGGCATTTCTGCTTAACACTTTTTCCCATCTTCAGCTGAGCGGAGGCATTCTGAGGCAGAGACGTGATTACAGGAGGAAATCAGCAAGATCCAAAACACCAAGCATCCAATCACACGGTGGCACGGGCTGCTAACTAAATAACTGCAATACTCATTCTTCCATTTAACTGCAGTAAATATTTAAACAATCTTTGCATAGACAATCAGTAGTGGAAATGTTGTTCTATGCTTTGCCAGCAGGGGGCGCAAAGTGTTAACACTAAAAGGCAACAAGCAGTGAAACACAGTCAGACCTGTGTGTTTATGCATAGGTAAGGTGTGAGCAGCGGCGCTGCCAGGAATCTTGGCCCCCCTGAAAAAATAAAATTAAATTGGGCCTCCCCCCACGCAGCTGCTGTTACAATCTTTTTGAGTCTATCTGACCCATCAAAAGCGTCACAATTTCAAAGGCTTGCAACTGCCTTGCTTTCTTTGGTCCAGTGTTGATAACTAGTACAATATTTCCCCTCATGAATTTTACATGTAAGAGTAAAATGCATACAGTCCGCATACAGTATGCAAGTAGGTTGCTTAAAATTTTGCTATTAGTTTTAAATTACTGAAATGTCTCCCCATGAGCAACAGTCATAGGCAAGATGCAAAATATACATGAAGCAATCCAGACTTCTCAAAAAATGCAATGTAGTTGCATTTTATTCAACGACATTGCATTTTAACTTTAATAAAAAAATATGCTTTCTCCATATTTGTTAAAGCTGGCACCATGTCATGCCAGTTTATGACACAGATAATCTGTGACAACAATCAATCTCCTCCACCTCCTCCCTGAACTACTATTGCTGGCTAAGGTAATGCACCGTTCTGACCAAAACAACCAATCAGAACCAGTAGGACGCTCTTAGCACTGACAATCAGTCTCATTCACTCACTGCTAAATGTGCTAATGGTGGAGAAACAACTTACTGTTACAGGAAAATCGTTTATCTGCCATCACTGGTAGCTTTGCTTACTAGACAAAGCATTTACAACAGGCTATGCTAGCTGCAGAATAGCACACAGCGAGGCAGAGGAAAGCTGATCAGCCACATGAGATTGTGATTGACAGCAGTAAAACTCTCCTGCCACTGACTGGTGGTTGTTTCTAGCATTGGGAGAAAGCAGAAGAAATAGATTTTTCACAAATTATCTCTCATACCATACTGTCACAACATAGTGACAGTTTTAACAAATATGTGGACAAAAAATATTTTTTTATAAAAGTTACATACTGCAGCTTTAATTTCACTTAGGAGAGGGCAGGTCAGGAGGGATGTAGGGTTAGAGCTGCTGCGTGACTCATCTGTTATTAAGCGATAAAAGGTACAAGGGACAAGTTCAATATATGAATATCTTTGTCATTTTTTTCCTTAATTCATTAAATGCTAGTGAAATGGAGGTAATCAGTAGTCTGTAGCTAAGCTAACTATGCTAAATGGTTGATAATCTCACACAGTCTACTCACCTCTCAGAGAAAAACTGGGTTATATTGACACTCTTGCCTTTTTCTCTCTCTCCCTCTCTCTATTTTTCTTTTTTTGTTGTTTTTTTATTGAAAACTTGACTTTATAACTTTTCTTAGCAGCATATTAACTGCCACAGTCGTTCGTGCCTTCCACTGTCTGCAGCTGAACAGCATCAAGGTGAAGCCTCCAAGCAGGAACGAACCATTTCATGCAGATCCAGGGGGGTTCAGGGCAAATATCAATGTGTGTTTTTGGTCTGGGAGTGGGAACATTAAATTTTTACTGCTAAAAACAATCTTCAAATATACAATATGATTAATTTTGTAATTGACAGGGCCCCGATTTTTTTTTTTAATGTCTATGAACAATAAATAAAAAATAAATTGTGGAGGGCCCCCTGTTGGTCAGGGCCCCTAGAATTGTCATCACTTTTCCCCCCTATATGGCGCCCCTGGGTGTGAGGAACAGACCAGCGGCCTGTAACAGACCAAATATCAGTCAGTTTTGGCCCAAGACCTGTCTGTTCAACAGCTTAAGATAAAAGGATCTTTTTTTCCAGCATCACAATCAGTGATAAATCTCAAACAACAAAAGAATACTTCCCAGGAGAAAAGCACGTTTTGGACCTTGCAGAATTAAATTCAGCAGAAGGTCTACAGAGTGACCTGCAGAAAGCTGCATAGAGCTGATTTCCTCAGCATCAAGTAGAACAGGATAACCTTTACAAGGTAGAATAGGAAATATTGTCAAGCCATAGAAGACTGGATGCTGAAATTAAATCACAAGGTGCTTCAACAAAGTTTTAACATGAAGAGTATTCCCATGTTTTGTTCCTCTAACAGACTGATTTACTTTTCTACTAAACTGCATAGAAATAACACATTAGGTTCTGAAATGGTTTATTGTGTGTGTGTGTGTGTGTGTGTGTGTGTGTGTGTGTGTGTGTGTGTGTGTGTGTGTGTGTGTGTGTGTGTGTGTGTGTGTTATTAAATCACAGAGTGGCATTTTAACAAGGTGTAGGTTTTTTAGAGCCACTGTATATGAAGGTTGGAGTTTGAAACCACTTGAAAAACCAAAGAGAAAGATGCCAAATATTAAGCTTAGTGAAATATTTATAGGGTTGCTAAGGAGCGCCCAAGCCTGGAGCTCTGACTGAAACAGAGCAGTGACACTGGGCAAACACTGGGCTGGTGTAAAGACATCACACTTACGTTAGTGGTCAGTGCCAACTTCTCTGTTAGGTGCTGTTAAGGTTAAAGCAGGAAACAGAAACTTAGAAAGCAAGTACACACATTGTAGAAATACACAGACCATCACAAGTAAAAACAAACGTCGTGCTAAAGTGGTTTTAAACATAAGAAATCAGGAGAGAATATTAGTTTTTCAAGAGCTGCAGTTATTAAGCAAAAACAGAAAATATTCTTCTATAACATCACAGTGGAGCCTGCTTGTGCTGTTAAAGAATTAGCATGATGTTAAGGGAATGTGCTGTCTGTTGGAGCAAGAAACACAAAGACACAAGATTTCATTGTGATTCATCATGACTGATGAATCTGGTTGTGTTTCATGCTGTTGATGGCATCAAAGAAAAATATTTTATAAGGGCAGCATTTCTCTGACTAGATGTGAGGTTGCTAGTCTGTGTATATGTTGAAACGTCAAAGAAGAGTTTAATGGTAACCTAAATATAGAACTTGCTCATAAATACAGTAAATGTTATACTAGGGAGTAATTAATCTTCTTAGAGTTGCAATAGGTAACTTTTATAAAAATGTGCTTTTTGTATATTTGTTAAAACTGTCACTATGTCATGACAGTGTAAAATGAGGCAGATGTTATGATAGTTTGGTGAGACTCAGGTTTTCAAAGATTATTGGTACATTTCTGGAGTCCATTACTGAATTGTCATCAGTGTATGCTGTGGCTAAGGCAGAATCGTCTCAGTTTCTTTATTCTATCAGTAAAAAAGTGGACTTTCTGTCCTCAAATCAGTGATTGAAATTTCCTCAAAATAAACAGAATGAGAAATCCTTCAAACCTCTGGTCTGTTTTAGAGTTTAACCAAAGTCAGTGAGTGGTAGTCATGTGAAGGAAAGAGACTCCAGTGAGATGATATGAAAAACAAAAAGATCTTCAAATATTTACGTAAGAATTTTACAAGAGAAATGCTTAACATAATCAAGGTGCTTCAACATGAAACAGAGCAGCAGCAATAATCCATAGTGCTAAACCATCATAACTTATTTATAGATCATTGAAGTTATAGTACTGTCCTCCATACCATGTATTTATTATTTTGGTATGGATTTAAGCAAAAGTTTAATAAACATTCCTATATTTAGTAGAGATTTTCAAATAAAATTTATTATTTTGTAGAATATTTGCCATTTTTGCTGCTTTACTCTGCATAAAATAATACTGGGAGTCAATGTGACAACAGTTGCTCTGTCTGTCTGTCTGTCTGTCTGTCTGTCTGTCTGTTTGTCTGGGAAGAGTTTGGAGTCCACTGCTTAGTAGGTGTCGCATTAAATTGTAGCTTAAACTGATCTTTTATAATGAGTGTGTGTGGAAGGTTATTTATCCTGTGTGTCTCTGAGAAGTAGTGGACCTGTTCATGATGATACCCAAACTCTCACCTAATGGCTGCTGGGGATGGGCACAGTTACATTGACACCTACTGCATGTGTGATACAATAACAATGTGAAACAATATCAGATATTAAATTCTCTTTTATATTGTCTGATCTGAGGTGGAGCTGTAGTGATGCTGCCTGACGGCCGGTATGAGTTACCTGAGCCACACTTTGTTCAGTTAATGGGTTGTCATCAGCCTGGAAAAGAAAACATTCACAAGTCAATGAAGGAAAGTGCAGAAGTAACTCTTCAGGCACACAGCGCCGACACAAAGCAGCACACCATTCCATGTGTAGCTGCGTTTCCATTACAAATGTGTACAAATGTTTGTCTATATTAATATATTAATACATATATTAATGTTGAAATGTTGACAACAACTTTTTAATAGAAAAATGTGATTCTTTTTTAAAAATACCTATTTTAAAAATACCTATTTTTTGTAATTTCAATTTGCACAATTATATGGTTAATGGAAACACAACTACTTGACAGCAGTTTCCCATACTGGAAACCAGTAACATTTTAGTCTAGTTTTTAGCATATTAATGGTTTGCCTGTGGGGTAAGAAACTCTCTCTCCCATTCAGTCAGTCAGTCCAGAAGCATCATTATTAGATGGATGGTTGACTGTTATTAATTAACAAAACTTAAAATCTTTGACCAAGGTCAATCAGAGGGTCAGTCTGCATGCCATCAACATGCATTCACAGAATCTTGTTATTACTAAAGCCCCTCCATCCCCCAACTGTCTTCCTCTCACTCTCAGTCCGTCAGTCTCTCTCACCCCGGGTCTGTCTGTCTGTCTACAGCAGCTGGCTCCTGTCTGTCTGTGCCTCTAGGTTACCGGTGATGTAATCAAACAGGACGAAGCCATAGGCTGGCTCAGACATAAGCTGACACCAATCACAACAGGAGAGAGAGGGAGAAGGAGAGACACAAAGGTGAAGAAAGATGCCACCAAAAACATTGTAGCAAACTTTAGCCAATCATAGAAAAGTTCTTTAAAACAAGCTTAAACAGCTACTGGGATTTTAGACTGTTAATGTGCTTCGTGTTCCATTTGATCACCTAATAGTGAAAAACACTGAAATGAATATGATTGTAAATTACAATGACTTATAGCTTTCGTACCCTGTAGTTGACCTTCTGTAAGACCTGTTGAGAATCACTCTCCAAAATCACCCTGGCAACAGAAGATAAACAACCAATCAGGAGAGGGCTGGAGCCAAACAGAATGACTGTTCATTATTCAACAGAATAAAGCTAATAGGAATAGAAAGTTTTGAGAAACAACATCTAACTACTATCAAGACTTTCTCAAAAGCTAAAGTGACGGTTGAGTGAACATTTCCTTACCCCCCATCAATGATCTCGTCCACGACGAGGAAGACTCCCTCCATGTTGTCCAGTAAACACCTCCGCTCCACGTTCTTTCTGCAGCACAGAAGCAACTGTTAGACACATGCAGTACTTGATGCTTGCTAGTTTGTAATGAAGACTACCGAAACACCGACTGAGTAAACACTAAGACCACAGAAGAGACGACCAAGACATGAATACTGTTCAAGGATGTTGCTGTTATATTATATTTTATAAATTCTATTGTCTGAGCTATCACTTTTTAGTCTAATTGTACAACTCGTGTGCCTTAAAATGGCCCCTCAGGAACAAATAAAGTTATTTGAATTGAATAATAATAACATTGCTGTTGCTGCAAATGTCTGTTCATCTTTCAGGTATTAATGCATAGTACACATATGACCCAGGAGTAAATACATAAAGCAAATAATAAATAATAATACATTTTATTTGAGGGCTGCACAGTGGCACAGTTGGTAGAGCTGTTGCCTTGCAGCAAGAAGGTTCTGGGTTCGATTCCTGGCCCGGGGTATTTCTGCATGGAGTTTCCATGTTCTCCCTGTGCATGTGTGGGTTCTCTCCTGGTACTCTGGCTTCCTCCCACAGTCTAAAAACATGACTGTCAAGTTAATTGGTCTCTTTAAATTCTCCCTAGGTGTGAGTGTGTGTGCATTGTCCTGTCTGTCTCTGTGTTGCCCTGCGACAGACTGGCAACTTGTCCAGGGTGACCCCGCCTCTCACCCGTAACGTTAGCTGGAGATAGGCACCAGCAACCCTCCCAACCCCACCAGGGACAAGGGTGTACAAAAAATGGATGGATAGATATTTTATTTGAAAGCACCTTTCAAGTCACTCAAGGTCACTGAACAAGAAATAGCAAAAAAGTGAAAGAGGAACAATAAAACAGCAGAAATCGATAAAGTCCACCACAAATAACAACTGTTTTTTGCCGGGTCAGTTCAGCACACTTTCTGCACTCACTGCTAGCTTTTGTTGGTTTATTTATTTACAAACATTCTTGTATACTAATTAGAAATTATCTATATTTAATGCATCAAGAATCCAGCTCTGTTTATATATATATAAACACAAATCTTTTTCCTTTGAGAGTAGCTTTGGTAGAATCCTTTTCAGAGAGACAGCTAAGAAAGGTTTGTTTCTGCTGACTGACATCATTTATATACTAAACTTGTCCTAATTTTTAAAAAGAATTTGAGAAAAATAAAAAAAAAATTACCTCAGGATGTGACTGATGGAGTCAAACAGACAGTTCAACACGGACATCAGCATCAGCTACCAACAGAAAAGAAAAATATTAAATAAAATACTAGTCATTGATTTTCACTCAAAGCTATTTTCTTTCAAAAGCCCCAAAGGCTAAAATGTAGCAAGAGAAAATCCCAAAAATCATCGTCTCATCTTGTGTTCTGACAGTTCTGCTCATCATGGCACTCTTTTATGCCTTTTGGTGATTTATTTGAATTGTTGTTTCTAGAGAGAAATAATAAAGCAATAAATATGATTTTTTTTTTCCAAAGAAGTAAACTGTAAATATTAATGGGCAATGATTAAAATTAATCTTGTTCTACAAGCTCAAAAATGTTCATACAGTTCAGTGTCCTTCTGCCAGACCTTGGCAAAGTGATGACTTGTCCAAATAGCTTAAATGAATAACCTATGTTTGGTTGTTTGAAACAAAGATTTTGGAATCTGTAGAAATGAAGAAATATTTTCACAAGACTTCAAGCTTGTGTACATCTACAGTTCTCAGATCTTCACAGAGTTCTTTGGATTTTCCAGTGGTTCTGAGTATCAGTCCATCTAATCAGTGATGTCAAACGTATCTTTTACATTCTGGTGAAGAAAAAAATATCACCTACCTTTTCTTGTGATCTCTAACCAGGTGTTAACAGAAATTTTAAAGATTAAAGATGTTGTAGATTTTACTATTAAGGGAAGAATGACCTAAAATCTTGGTGAATTTCTAAATATATCTGAGCATGTAGGTAGAATTTTAACACTTATGCACTCTTTTATTCTCATTAGAAATCATTGATGTTGTAATTTGTCCAATCATTACACCCAGGAAAAAGAAGGATTTAAAAAAGACAGTTATATAGCATATTCCTATAAAAGCTAAAATCACGGTACCTCATTTTCCTGAGCACTTCCCACCACGTAGAAAAAAAGATCTATACTGCTCTTATACACAATGGTCATCCCCTCCAGGAACGCTATCTCATCTACAAATACACAGAAAGTGATGAGTCAGCGTAATTCAGGACTTATTCTTTAAATCAAAACATTGATACAAGGAAGGAGACGTGATAGGAGAATGAAATGAAAGCAGCAGAGAAACCAGGGGAAAAGGAATTAATTAATGGGTGGACCTACAGAAAGGAGGAGAGAGCAGGAGGTAAAGATGAAAACAGGCATGCAGAAAGGAGGACAGGAGGAGGAGTTTGGAACAAAGGGTGGCATGCTGGGTGGGGGACAGGGAGCGAGTGGAGATCAGGTAACAACGCTGTGAATTCTCTAAAACCCACTGCAGGGGGAGATCAGGTTTCTCTGAACATCTACTCAACCTGCTTAAACACTCACAAAGCCAAACAGCTTTGCTTCCTAGGGGTCATTCAACAGCTCAGAGTCACAAACACGGTCCAGCTGGCAGGTACCAGCCTCATGGCAGGTACCAGCAAGCTGCTTCAGGCTACCAGCAGCAGAACACTTGACAGCCGACACTGGAGATGTGTGTGAAGCAGGACTTAAGGCTATGAAGGTGTGAGGTGTTAGGTTACAACGGAAGATGCAAAAAATAAAGAAGCTTACTGTCTGCTTTGTGTGTTTTGCTGAAGACGTTGTTCTCAAAGTTCTTCTGCTCTTTCATGGTGGGGTAGAGCTCGGTGTCGTAGTACTACATCAGAGAGACACACATCACAGGATAAAATGGTGTTGGCACCAAACCAATCAATTAGTCAATAATTGATTGTAACAATCAATTGTTAGCTTTTCAATAACTCTATTTTGACAATAAAATTTATTAGTGATTTACAATATGAGATCCCCATCAAAGTTATAACTATTCAGTATGAATCAGAGCTCAGTGGAGTCTTTTTTTTTATTTCACTGCAGGTAAGGAACATAGCAGCCATGTTGTTGATCAATTATGGCTGTACAGCTCTTCAACAGCAGCCACTTGTTTGGGTCAGACCAAAAAGGTTTAATTTTTTTCCTCTCTCTCTTTTCTCTTTCTTTTTAAATCAACAACTTAACTTCTAAGTTCTGATTTCTATTAAAAGTTGAAAATTTTTTCTACTTCATTTTTACAATTCATCTATAATTATGATAATCAAAAGCATGTTAGTGCCGTTTTATGAAATGGCAGTTTTATAATATAATGAATGTATATGCTATAGTAATTAAAGTGACATTTGGGTGGAAAATGAGGACTATTTAAAGTGCATTAAATAATATTGGAAACACCAAATATGAAAATATATTGATCTAAAATTGTTGAAAATTTTATAGTGCTGAAAATGAATCAAGCACTGGGTCACAACTTTTCATTAGAAAAACAATAACTACTCAGTTTTTCAACTGCTGTTGAGTAGTTGAAAAACTGCTCGATAGCAGGACCACATTCACCCAGTCCTGCTTCCATCTGCAGGTTTTGGGTTTTTCCAGCGCTCAAACTCTGATAGATCAGAAAATCAGCTCAGTGTTCATTCCACACCCCATTATCAGACATAGGCATCTTTATCAGCCAGCTCAAAGTGTTTTTTTTTTAATCTTTTGGGGATGGAATGGTTGTGAATGGATAAACTAACAATATTTACATGTTAAAGAAATATTTTTTACTAAGTAAAATAAAATCTAATGAAATACTTTAACCCTTACCTTGGACAGAAGTCTGTTGCCATCATTATCAAGAATAAAAACAGCTTTCACTGTATAGAGAGAAGGTTCCTGTAACAACATACAAGAAGAGGTTTAATTTAAGAGATGCTCAGTTTTCCTGATGCTACATAATGTTACCTCTCCAGCTACGTTTATTTCACACCTGGCTGTGTTGTAAATTAGACCGTTACTATCCAGGTAACTCTTGTCTTTTTTATTAGAGATTAAACAGATTTTTATTCCCTGGCTGCCAGTTAGCTGGTTCTCAGAGCATCCACAGCCATCAGCCTCCTCTCATGTCTCAGGTTCTGCCTCTGTTATCCATATGGATGAAGTTAATACTCGGCTCTGAACTGTCTGTTATTCATCTACAGGGCAACGCTACTGACATACATCTGTCGTCTCTTCTCTCCCCTGGTGAAGCCACCACATTTAGGTTCTTAATGCAGTTGGAGTCATTCCAGCTTGAGCTTCAAACTCTGTTTTTTTATCTGTTTCTGGTCGAGGAAAAGTGACATTACATAATAAATCATTCACAGGGCTGTCCTACTGAAGAGTCTTCAGGAACGGGACAAAGTTCTGTTATGCACTGACCAGCAGAGATTCACAGTCAGAGTGTATCACAGAACTTAGACCAGAAACGCAGCCACAGTGTCAAAGCAGCAGAGAGAGATGATGGATCCATTGAGCCTAACCTCCGTTCAGGGGCTCACATTAGAAAAGCACTAAATCTGACATATATTAGTAAAAGGTGTTGAGTGACCCAAAATGAAGTTACATTTACAACTTGGAATAGGTGGGATGTTCTGACATTGATAGTAAAACAAGAGTGGAATGACGGCAAGAAAGAGGATCCATTTCTTTCCCTAAAAGTCACAGCAAATGCTAAAAAAGAAAAAAAGATGCATGATTATGGAAAGAACAGTCTTATGGCATTTACAGATGTGTGCGTGCAGACAGAGCAGAAGGAATCAAGCAGACAGGATTTTACAAGGTGTAGACATTGTGAAAGTGTCCCTCTTCTAGTTGTACTGAACCTTGAGCAGCATCATCAACTAAACACTGAATCGTTCAAATGCTGCTGTGCTTCTTACATCTGAACTGCACAGCAGAGAACAACCATGCTGGGTGACTCTCCATCCAAAGTGAGTTTAAATGAGCCGAGTTCAGAAGGAAAACACTTCCTCTTAAGGCCATGTTCAAGGTGTTCAACTGGAATACTCATTTACAATTTCCTTTTTTTTCTTGAATCATAAACTCTAGCATTAACTGAAGCAAGTGAGGTGTGCAGAGCATAGATGTTGCTCTGGCTTGTTGTCCAACCTGCTGGTTGAATCGTTGACGGGTTCTTGGAGTAACTCCGTTTGGCCAGACTGTCTGGAAGGTTCACGGCTGCTGCATGTTTTCTCCCATTGTGAATAACAGCTCTAAAATGGTTCTCCAAAAGTCTTAGAAAAGACTGTGTAATACTCTCCACACTAACAGATGTCACTGACTTGTTTCCCTACTTTAGCCATTAGAGAGGTTCTACTTCAAATGAGCTATCAGTGAGGTAGTAATAGAACCTGGGGATTTGGAAATGAGCCTGGCTTTCTCAAAAATGGAGTTTAATCACAGTAAACATGTGACCCTTTGTCAGGTTGGCTTGACCCTAACAAAGGGTTTGCTTGTACCAACCCTTTGTCAGGTTGGCTTGCACAGCTATTTCTCTTAATGAATGAAATCATGACTGAAAACTGCTTTTTGAATTTACTCTGGTTATTTTTATCCAACATAAAATTAGTTTGAAGATGTAAAACATTTAAGTGCTACAGAAAAGCAAAAAAAAAAAAAAGAAGAAAATTGTGACCATGTTAACAAGTAACAATAACCCACTCTGGAATCCAACATCCAGCAAGCAACATGCAACACTCTGTGTGTCCTCACTCAGTCAGCTGGCTTCATCCTCAGCAGCTGAAGGAGCAGTTTCTCCTTTACGTGGGGAAGGCTGTTATCTTCCATAAGACACTGAAGCTTTTCTTTACCTTTAAAATGCTTCTGAATCGTAGCAGCAAGGAGTCAAAAGCAAATCTTTTCTGTTGCTTACGTCGGCCTCCAGAGGAGATTTATTTCATAACAAAAACTCCAAAGAGACGTTTGACAAAACAGAGTGACATATAAACACTAATTATCAACATACTGCTAACATTAATATAGTATGACCAATATGATCTGAACTTTTTCTTTTAACAATCAGGCCTGGCAATAAAAACCATTCTGCTGAAGTTTCCAACCACTTAGCCAACCACTTAGCATTTATGCATTCCAAGAAATTCACCTTACAGTGTCTTTTTGGTAATTAAAACATTATTTAATTTTAAAATTCTGTGTCACTATTAATCTGATGCCAGGCTGTGGTAGTGAGGTTTATGCTAAAACAAAGAGTTCAGTCTGAAGAGATAGAACCAGAACTGGGAGAGGGCAGAAGTTAGATGACTTCCAGCAGCAGCACCTGTTGGAGCTTTACTCAAATCAGTGGTGACCACAAACAAATTACAGACCAACAGCAACATAGTAAGAAGAGCACACTGGGATGTTGCAGTTGGGACATGAGTACTCAGAGAAAGTACTGTAAGGAAATACAATCTGATACTTTCTGTGGAAATAGAGTGGAATGTTGGGAGAATAATGGAGTGCACACAACAGAATCTGAAAGCGATTGTATTTTCAGTCACAGATGTGATTCACAAGACTAACTGATGAGCCCCAGCGCCATCACAACTGACCCAAATGAACCTGTGTCCACACACCTGAGCAGATTCAATCCAGGGAGTTGAAGTAGGGACACACCCAGCAAAAATGGGATCATTCCTTTCCACTGTCTCCATGTGCTTGTTCAGAATGAGGGACTGCTGCAAAGTCAGTGACTCGATACAGTCGCCACGGCTTTATTTGAGTGTGTGTGTGTGAATGTAAGAATCAGATTCATTCATTCCAGAAAATGAATACGGTGACTTCAGGGGATCACGAACAAACACACGTATGCATTAATTAAAAGGACATTATTATGTGTTTTTCAGCCTCTGTGAAGTCAAATCAGAAAAAAACAACAACAAAAAAAAAAACAAAAGGTCATGCGCTTCCACACGGACCTAAAAGAGGGACGGACAAGGAAAAAGAGATGACGGAAGAGAAAGCCGCCAAACAAAGAGGACAGGAGTTTGCGGACTTTTTAAATCACAGATCCTAGTCAACCTGTGTAAAACTGGATGATCTTGTAGATGAGCAGAGAGGCAGCCGGTAAGACATAAGCTGTATTGTGATGAGATCGGACCGCAAAGTTGTCTACATTCCTACATTCCAGTTTGGTCGATCGGATCATTAGCACCTAATTGTGACAGCTGAACTGAACTGATGGATTGCAGCGGTGACGCTTGCCTATCATTGATTGATAGACTTTTATGATTGAATTGATTATTGTATTGATGAAATGGATTTGGGTACCAAGTTCAATTGTTAATTAATTTACCATCAATTTCAAAGAATAAATTAAAGCTAAATTTACAATAAATATTTATTATTAATGTTGAGAAGCAGATGTTTGTATGTTAAGAAATGTATGAAATGTAAATATAAATATTAACTTAAATGCACTTTAAAGTTAAGTTTAAAGTTAACATAAGTTTAGTTACTTGTGTATTTAATTTTGATTATTTTATATGTTGCTTGGTATTATCTATATAATTTGCCATTTCCTTTGCAATTGAGTGAAATTAATTTACACAGATTAGTAATTATTTTGTTTGGGTTTGTTTAAAGGTTTTTACCTGCATCCTCTGGATCAATGGTGAACATGTCCATACACTGAAATAAATGGAAGTAAAAGCAAGAAAAACTGTTTGGTCCTTCGAGAAAAATCCCTGTCATTAAGAGTCTGCATGGGGTCATCCATCCCTTTTCAAGTGGGGAAGTTGCACAGTTTAAAAAAAGAACTTGACAGCCACATATGGTGGCATTTTGCAGCATAATCAAGTCACTATGTAACCTTCTGTTATAAACATGTTTTACATATAAACATGACTTGACTTCACAATTTAAAGCCTTGAAACTGTCTCTTTGATGTGATGATATGCTGAAGGTACAGTCAACACCATAAAGTATTTTTGAATTTGAATTGAATTTCCAATACATCTTATACTGTTGGAAAGTCTGGTTATTGTTGGTTATTATTATTGTAAGGAAATACATTTATGTTTAAGGCTGCAGATTTGAGCATGTGGGATGAAAGCCTTGCTAAATTCTCTCTGCCGATAATTTCAGTGTAGAGTTGCGATTCTACAACTTCTTGTACAAACCAAGCTATTCCCCAAAATACTGATATGCAAATATATTTGTCGATAAGCGTAAGTGGACTACCAAAATAAAAGCTAGGATTTGCAAACAGACACGTTTCTCATGTCATCACTTCATCAGTGATCCTTCTCCTCTCGACATGTAAAATTTTTCAGCTTAAGCAGGACCAGGCCTTTTAAAGGCCATAAAAACATTACAACAGATCTACAGCAACAACACCAGCTTACCATCATGAGTATAGAGGTTACAGAGACGACCCACCTTTTTATTTTGACAGTCTATTTCCGGTTATCGGCAGGTGAATTTGCAAATGTATATTTCGCCCTGAGCTAATATTTAGTTTTGAGCCTAATATTTAGTTTCAAGCTAAATATTTCAAACTAAATACCTAGCTATATAATTAAATATTCAGTTTGAAACTGTTAAATTCATTTTATTTTGTGGAAAATTATTTTTTCTCTTATGACAGACTAGATAACCAAATTGTTGCTCTTAATTTGTTACTGTAATTTTACAAACGTACCACAAATAAATAATTGACCGAACATAAGTTTGAAAGATTAGCTGTATATGCGTGTAGTTTGCAGCTTAAAGGCAAAAAATGTAAACACACACAAAAAAATGGCTTTTTACAGCGCTGCCATTTCGTTGAAGAAATTTAGGCAAATACGGGTAAAAAACATTGAAATTACACCTGCAGGTTTATTTATTTATTTGAAATACTAGTATAGGTTTTAGCCGAAGTTGTGAGAAGCCACTGGAAAGCCTGAAGAGTTGCATTGGGCAGAAATCTGACTTAATGTTGGTTTTCTATCATATTAAGCAGCTACAGTGGTTTGCGACTTATGGTCTATAGCTTTGATTAACATTAAACGGGAAACGTTGCGTGAGGAATAAAAATTCGATTTCATAGAATTTTTCCTGGGGTTGAACTTTTCTTACCAACTCTTCCACATAATGCAGTTCGGCACTCTGAAGGACGGAGCGTTTGAACAGTAAATGGAGCTTCATGAGAGGACAGACATATGAGCTCCAGAAACCTGGGTGAAGCTGAAGAAATGGTGCGCGAGGCAGAACGGTGGACGTGGCACCTACCCTGGAATACACGTCACTACATTCAGGCTCCACACACGCACTGAAACACGCAGAGCCGCTGGAAATACAGTTACCAGATTAAATGCACAGCGCTGTGCGTGTGTGTGTGTGTGTGTGTGTGTCTGGAGCCACTGATTTATAAAAGTGCTCCGTGGAGACAGCCAACCCACTGTCTGTCCTGTTGCGCTCAGATAAAACAAAACAGCTGTGGATCAACTAGTCCATTCTAATGGTGTTAACACCCGGAGAAGTTCTCAACCAGCAAGGGATACTATTTTTAAACCAATACAGGATTAAAAATAAATCGAACGACACTGCGGTTTTATGGAGAAAGCCTTGATCAAAACGGCTTTCGTGAGCTGAAAAGAATAGTGTGAGATCTGATGAAGAAATAAAATCTTATGGATAATATGCAACCAAGCTTCGTCCACTCCCCCGCTTGGTTTATTCAAGACTGTCTTCTGTAATGTCCACCATCGACAGCCAGCAGATTAATACAACACATGCCCGGGACACTGACTGCAGCCTGCAGTGCTGCTGCCCGTGTCCACTAACGCAGATGATTTAACAGCGAAGAAGCTCACCAGGGACGTGGAGTCCATCTCTGCTGCCACCGCTGCCGCTGTGCTCACTCTGTGTTGACGTGGACTGCCCTGAGCTGTCACACAGCGCGCGCTCCCGACCTGGAACCACGAGCACATAACCACCAGTAGAACAGAGAACGTTCCAGGACCACGCCTCTTCCGCCTCTCTTCCGGCCTTTCATAATAAAAGTCTGTGCGTCTCTTGATTTTTTTTTTTTTGTTTGTTTTTTTTTGTTTTGGCTTTTCAGTGAGAAAGCCTAAATGAATATATTTTCATTCATTTGTGTATATCCGCTTTTAAAATATATTTTGTAATTTTTTTCTTTTCAATAATTGTGTTTAAAGAATTCATTTAAATTAATTTCAGATTAATTAGAAATCCAGTTTTTAATGCCAATTCTATTCTGCAGTTGTTGACACTGTTGCCTCACAGAAAGGAGGTCCTGGGTTCGATTCCTGGCCTGGGGTCTTTCTACATGGAGTTTGCATGTTCTCCCTGTGCATGCGTGGGTTCTCTCTGGGTACTCCGGCTTCCTCCCACAGTCCAGAAACATGACTGTCAGGTTAATTGGTCTTTCCAAATTCTCCCTAGGTGCGGGTGTGTGTGTGTATGGTTGTGTGTCCTGTCTGTCTCTGTGTTGCCCTGTGACGGTCTGGCAACCTGTCCAGGGTGTACCCCACCTCTCGCCTGGAACGTTAGCTAGAGATATGCACCGGCATCCCTCCTGACCCCACTAAGGACAAGGGTGTACAGAAAAATGGATGAATGGATGGATGGATGGATGGATTTAATGCCAATTCTATTCTGCAGTTGTTAACACTGTTGCCTCACAGAAAGGAGGTCCTGGGTTCAAATCCCAGCCTGGGGTCTTCCTGCGTGGGGTTTGTATGCTGTGGATTCTTTCCAGCTACTCTGGCTTCCTCCCCACAGTCCAAAAACATAATGGTAAATTTGCCCTTAGGAGTGAATGTGTGCATATTGTTTGCCCTATCTTTGTATGGCCTTGTGATGGACCAGTGACCTGTGTGGGTTCAACCCTGAACAAAAACAAAAACAAAACAAACAACAACAAACAACAATTCATACAGCTTTTATTTTCATGCAATTTTCAAAAACTATTTTCTGTCTTTGATAAAGTGATGATGATGAATTTCATATATTAAGAATATTTTTCTAAAAACTTTCATCATATTTGATAACGTGCAGCAGACGTTCTGCTAAATGAAGAGAAATCATATTTCTTCAACCTGGCTTCTCTTAATTAACTCCCTGTTAAATCTAGAGTAGAATCTTACATGCTCACATTTCCACAACAGATTGTAATGAGTGAGCCTCACTTAAACCCTAACATAACACACTGCAGCCTGAAGTGACCCAATTCCGATTTTTTTGACGTAATGCAACATGTATCCGATCTTTTCATGGCAGTGTGAACAGCACAGGTCGGATTCTTTTTCGAATGTGACCAAATGCGACCTAACGTTCAGATCGCATTCATCTGAACTGAACATCACTGATTCTCAACAAATCTCACTATTCTGCGTCCTGATACGGAAGAAAAACAACAAACATGATGGAATATATGAGGATTGAGTTGTTGTTAATATGCTGCTCCAGCCGGACAACAACTTCAAATATGGAAGCTAAGCTCCACCGTTAGCCTCTATGTTTACTTCCGCAAACACTGAGCACTTCTTCTTTTAATGGAAGTTGCATAAACACGGAGAACGCGGACGCTATTGCGCCCTCTAGTGCGCATGCGGGACACTTTCAGGTCGTTTGCCCTTTCAGACTGCAGAACACATACAGGTCGCATTTACTGGCAATGTGAACGGCCTGGCAAAAAATCGGAATTGCCAAAAAATCGGAATTGGGTCACTTCAGGCTGCAGTGTGAACGCACCCATAATTTTACCTTTTTTTCCCTTTTAAAAGATAAGGCAAGGTAAGGTAACTAAAATAACTTTATGGGTAAACACAAATAGTTATTTAAAAAAACATCGAATACTTCAAAGGAACAAGAAAATATTTAGTCCTCAATTTCTCCCTGTGCTTGCTCGAGGTCGGCGTTTACAGTCTGCTATTTTTTCAGACAGTGCTATTTGTGTTGGATGGATTCTATGTTATGGAGCAGAGCTAATGAGTGTAGCATAAAGTTGTATTAGAGTGAATCAGGTTGAGCTCATTGAATATGGACTAACGATATTCAGAAATAAACTGCATTTATTGTTGACGCTTGCACGGATTCTTTCCTAACCCCGCAATGAGGCTGATAAGAGTGTTAAAAAGCCCTTGGTTCTTCCGAAAAACGCTTCTTTTTATTTACTGATATATTTATGTTTTCCTTTAGCCTCGTCATTTTTGATGCTGAGTTCAATCAAGCAGACATGATGAAACGTCAGGAAAAAGCTCACTTCCGTTGCACGGAGACGCGCCTCCCCCACCTCTTATTTTCACCGTGCTGCATTCTGGGAAATCCAGTTTATTTCTGGTTTGGGAAAGATGGCAGGCGTGCAGCCGCCTCCCCTCCGCAGCCTGGATGATTTTCTGATGAGCTCGGCTCGTTTTGCGGTGCCAGATGTGCGGGACCTGGACCGCTGGAACAACCGCATGATCAACAACCTTTTGTATTATCAAAGCAATTACTTCCTGTCCGCGCTGAGCTTCCTGCTCCTTGTGGGGTAAGTTTCATTATCCCGACGTCCTCCCTCAGATCATTCCTTTCTCTCCTTCTCACAGATGTTACTTTACTGAACTCTGTAATATTCTCTGTGCAAATGGACATTTCATTTGGGATTCTCCGCTCCCGCTCTGCAGCCAGTGTTTCATGCAGCTGGTTTGAGTGATTAGTACCCCCACCTTGGCTAACAGCTGCAGGGGATGCTGGGGGTTCGGACCAGGTCTCACCCTGCTCGGCTCTGTGTTGGAGTGGGAGATGTTAGCTGAGGTCCATCTTTGTCCAGGAAGGGGCGCTGTTCGTGGACCGGCACCTTTCTTTGGTGAAGTCAAAAATGACAGTTGTACACTGAATATCACAGTTAGGTGTAAAATGTTGTGTCCACGTTTACATACAGGGCTGCATCCTTTTCCTCTTGCCAATCACATAATTTAAACAGAATCTCTAAAACGTTTATATGGTAAAATTGGTTTTTGAAATGAAAACTCTGAATAGAATTGTGATGCTAAATATAGGAATCGAATCCAATTACTAGACACTGAAAGGTTCACATCTCTAGTTAGCTGTAGAGGTGGAGGTTATTATCAGCCGGAGTAGAATAAGCTAAAGCTGTAAATAGTGAGGCTCAATAACTGAACATATTTCAGAATGAAAAGTCCTTCATTTAGGACATGTGTCAAACTCAAGCCCCAGGGGCCAAATCTGGCCCACCATAGCTTTTTATGTGGACCTTTAGACTCCAAATCACATCAGTTAGTCCCTCCAGTTTTTCACAAATCTGCAAAATTAATACAAAATCCACAGATCCCCACATTTTTTCTGATTTTTACGGCAATTTTTTCTTAAAATTGGCCAAAAACACTGGGTTTAAGTTACTGCTGCCTCTGCCTGACTTGATGTCAAGCTATACATGACCGATATGGCAAATAATAAAAAGTTACATTTAGCATCGAACATTAGCGCAAATATCATATAAATTCCTTACAAATATTTATAACAAAAACAAAAATCATATGGCCCAGAAATATTCACAAAATCCTGAATGGACTGACCAGTGTGAAAAGATGTTCAATATATTTAATTTTATGAAAAGCTTATTGAATAGTGAAACAAACAGCTATTTATTGATATTTTAACAGTTTGGTGGGTTTTATCAATATATACAACCGGCCCTTTAAGAACATTCAGATTTTAGGCCCAAAATTAAAATGAGTTCGACACCCTTGATTCTGATGAGTGGCATATGAAAACTAAAACCTGACTTGAGGAGAACAAAGGAGTCTTTGTTCTAAAACAGGGCTGCACCGATAGATTGGCAGCGATTTCCTTAATTTTGTGAGATCGGTGATCGGCTCATGCTTACATGTGAAGCTGATCTTATCTTCCTCAGCAAAGGTCTAAAAATCAGCCACTGTCCTCTTTTGCTCTGTTAGCCCCACCCACCAGGTCATGTCTGCAGTTTGCAGTTAACAATAGTAATAATAATACTTTATTGATCCCCTAAAGGGGGGAAATTTAGTTTGTCCCAGCATTGCACACAATAACAACAATAATAAATAACAATGAACATATTGCTCAGTACATTTATTATATTATCAACATTTAACACGCACAGCTATAGAGACTATATATGAATTATAAAGTGTGGTAGCCTTGGGCAGAAAGGACTTGCTGTAGTGTTCTTTAGCACATCTGGGCTGCATTAATCTTTGGCTATGTCTGCTCCTCAGGCTGTCCACC
>NW_015115664.1:54066-56570 GCF_001443285.1 Poecilia latipinna
ATATGAATTATAAAGTGTGGTAGCCTTGGGCAGAAAGGACTTGAGTGTAGGCAAGAATTGGAATGGGCAGGTCAGGTTTTTTTAAAGCTAGGTGGTCAGTGCAACCGTCTCTGAAGCCTTGTGACGTTATTTTCAGGCTCAGCCTCTGCATGTGAAATGAGGATGTTTTTCTCCCCTCAGGTATTTCCAGCCCATCCAAATGTTTGTTGGGATGACAGTGGTCACCACGTTGTTCCTGGGCTTCATCTGGGCTGCAGAGAATAAAGCTCCCATCCGCCGTTTCCGTAGAAACCACCCATTATTGGCTGTACTCGCCATTCTCTTGGCCAGTTACCTCTTCATATCGGTGTTGGGAGGAGTGGCTGTGTTCCTGTTTGGAATAGCAAGCCCAGTACTGAGTAAGACTGCAAGCACACACCTGTATTCATTGTTTCAGATCTTCAGTTTGTTTTCTGCCTTGTAGTTGTGAAGTTTTTTCTTTCAACAACTGAACATGTTTTGAGTTCTCTACATGGATGCATCCCAGCAAATAAGAATATCATCTATTTGAGTAATTCATTTTGAAAAGTTAATCCTATAATAAATTAATAATAAATAAAGGGGCATGTTTTCTATTTATGATGATTATAAAAAGTGAATAAAAAACAAAATATTTTTTCTCAGAACATGTGAATCATCAGAGTAATGAAATGATTTTCAGTCCAGCATTGGGCGATCAGCCTGTAGTTCAGGCTCATCTCATCTTCTTTTTGACGATCCTCCAGAGATTCTCCAGTGTTTGCTGGTCAATCCAGCACCGTGATCTCAAGGAAGGTGCTGACCCTTCTGTGGTGTGGTCAGAATGCAAGCCCTGCTTGGAAATGACTTCACCATGTCCGGTACTGCTAACGCTTTCATTTGGTCTGATGTCATTTTGTCATTGTCTGAGAAACTGAATTGGGATGTTCATTAAATTTAAGTTGACAGAAATAAGCAGTTCAGAAATACAAATATATATATAGTGAATCTGTTGCAAAGGTGCTTCACTATATGAATTTAATTACTAAATAGAAATGTTTTTAATTGAAATGCACCTGTGCATGGACACCTGTGCGTGTGTTTTCTGCCCCTTATCCATTGAGAATAGTGAAAATCATTTCTGTTTTGATAAAGAATCTGGTCATCTGTTTTTTTTTTTATTTATATATTATCTAATAGCAGAAGTCAGCTCAAGATATTTTCACCATAATGGATGTAAAATAAAAAAAGAACAAAAACAGGAGTTTTTATTCTTTATTTTGATGTACATAAAAGGTTGATTAGTTTGTCCCTGTGTATTTCCAGTGGTTCTGGTCCATGCGTCGATGAGACTGCGGAACCTAAAGAACAAGCTGGAGAACAAACTGGAGAGCATCGGCCTGAAGCGGACCCCCATGGGGCTCCTGCTGGAGGCCCTGGGGCAGGAGCAGGAGGCCGGCTCCTAAATGCCCAGGAGGGGTACAGGTTCACATCATCTTTATTTTCTAATCAGAAACCAGAAGAAAATCGACCAAATTGGACAAGTTTTATAGTTTGACAATTTTTGCACATGTGGTTATGGTTATGGAGTAAGGGACTGAAGGTCCTTTTTATTATGGAACCTTTTGTAGTTTCATCTGTTATCCTACCCAGCTGGTCTAAACCGCCTTATGTTAACATTTACAGGACTTACCATTGGAACAAAAAATCATTTTACATGAATACATCATGTTGTAACAATGAAGGAGCAAACAGGCTAGCCCAGTGATTTCCAACTTGTAACTTGAACTAGACCTCCAAACACCCTGAGTGTCCATAACCGTTTCACACCACACTCACATGCACCTACACACACGCACACAACAGCTAAGAACTCTATGTAGAGCAGTGTCTGGCTGATTATTAATGTAGGTTTAGATAATGAAGAAGATTCCAGCAGATCAGCTAATGTGATCACTGATCAATGACTTTCTTAATCATTGATTATTTTTTTTTAGATAAAGACATTTCCTCCTCCCATCTGTGATACTCTGTGCTGGAAGCAGGAAATGATGATCCTGTGATAAACCCTCAGTTAAGCAGCATGTGTTGAAGCTCGTTGCAAATAGATTTGTGAAGACAGACTAACAGGACTGTTTCCTCTGCAGAGTGAATGATTTTAACTTTAACTTGACATTTTCTAACCCAGTTCTGATGGGTTTAAATATACAGTTTATGTAATCAGTTCAGGTGTTGCACCTTAATTGAAATTTTCAACATTTTCCTTCAGTTCCACAACAACTGGCCGAAAGCTACTCTGTGTGTAGCCGCAGTGTTTGGTGCCTTTAATCTTATATTTCAATAACTGAGTTTTTATTTATTTTTTATTGGTTTTCTTTAAAACATATTTTTCACAATAGTGCCCTCCTTTGGGTGATGGGGGAGCTGTGGGTTCTGCCCCCCCCCCCCCCCCCCCCCCCCCCCCCCCGCCTCGCCGTCCCCGGCGCGCAAAGAAGGGGGGGGGGGGG
>NW_015115664.1:60329-61865 GCF_001443285.1 Poecilia latipinna
CCCCCCCACTAGCCTCCATGGATTAGCTGGCTCCGTGATGCAATAAAGGGGCGGGGCGCTAGTGTGGATGGGCGGGGGGGGGGGTCCCTGACTAGGCCTTTTTATAACACTAAACACATCAGTTGATGATTTTGTTGCATTACGTGTTTGTACATCATAGTATTTAACCTTTAAAGGGCCAGTAATTATGTGTTATCCAGGCACATAGAGCCTATTTTTAGCGCAATTAAGTAACTATGTCACTATGTCACCTTCACTGGCTATAAAATACTATAAAAATCAAATATGACTTAAAAGAAATTTAACCTTGTAATTTAACGCTTTGAAGTTGGGGTTTTGTCTCTTTAAATTCTCCTTTTTTTCCGAAAAAGTCATAACATTGCTTCTCTATTAATTGTTTAAGAACATTTTTACCAGCGTTTCACTGAAAAATAGTTTGTAATGGGCTCAGCAGATGAACAGTTCCACCAGGTGTTTGCTAATTGCTGCTGGCTAGTCTGAAGGAGCTGAGTGGGGGAGATGTGGGGGAAAACTGCTCTGTGAGACGGAAACTGCAGATCTGAGGATGGGCTTCATCTCAAAGGTGGGGCTAGCTCCACCCATGGGTGAATGGTTGCCATGGGGATTAAAGAATTTCTCAAATATATATGAAAAAAATCAATACAACCCCCCAGATATGTTTTTGATGAGGTAATAACATTATAACATGATGTAAAGCTTGAAAAGTTCATTTTATGTGATACTGCCCCTTTATAGAAGTAAAACCTAAACCAGTGAAAAGGTGATCATTATCGAGTCTGTTGTGAAGGACAGGGAACCAGGAGAACAGGTGAAACCGAGCAAGTAGTTACTGAAGTTTACGAAATAGGAAATGTCAAATAGTTTTTTTCTTTCTTTTTTTTTTTCTGATGAAAGTTCCATTTTTCATACACTCCTTCAGGTTTGGCTGTCTGATAGATGTTTTTTCTTCTTCTTTTAGATGATAAATTATAACATTATTATGTGACATCCAGCATTGCTTGGTCCCCAAAGGCTTTGTTTATACCAGACCATTGCCTGGAAACTGCTGCCATCTTCTGTTGTTGATTAGGAAGAAGTTCCATGTTTAGATAAAGCTGGTAAATAACAGTGGTGGTGTGAGGGACTCTGCTCACCGATGCCGTGTAAATGAGTGACTGGATCACATCAAAAATGTTAATTTACCTGAAGGGCGGCTCAGCATGAGCGGGGCATAAGTCTCAGCTGGACATTGGGTTTGTGCTGCCATTTTAAACATATAACTTGAGAGCATCATTGGCTCTAACTGAGTTGATGATGTTGGACAAAACAGCTCTCTGAGATGTAAAGGTTGCAGACCCCTGGTCTGAATATTGCAATGTATGTAGGCCTGTCGCGATAAACGATAAATCAATTAGTCGCACGATAAATTAAACCTATCGACCTCATTTTACTTATCGGCTTTATCGTATGGAGTTAGATTTGTTTCATAATTATTCAATCAAAAAAAAAATCATGTCAAACAAAAAAAGTAGTATT
>NW_015115665.1:0-1332 GCF_001443285.1 Poecilia latipinna
CACAACATAATGACAGTTTTAACAAATATGAGAAAAAAATATTCACTGTATTAAAGGCCTGGCGGCCCGCCATTCTTTACTAGCGCCACCGCCAGGTTAAGCCTTTGTTGTTTATGTTTTTAGGATAATAATAATATCTCTTTTTTTTTCTTTCTTTTTTAAGCCGGATTGCAAGTGCCTCTGTTGCTCTGAGCGCTTCGCTGGCGGAGCAGATTTATTGCTAAAAGATAGGCTTATAGAAGATAGGCTTATAGTTTATGCATTTAAAGCCGGATCAATCACACCGCTGGCACCTCTGTGTTTCCTCGTGCGCTGCAGTAGCTGGGTTAAGTTTACCACAGCGCGGATCCCGCGTGCCTCCTTTCACTCAAACTGGACACAGGCTAACCTGTATGGATATTTACATCAACCCCTGTGAGGTATTATGATTCTTTCCAGAGTTATTGATCAAGGCAGGACTTTAAACACCACTCTGGTTATCTCTGGTTGCGCAGCTCTACATGAACGGCAAGAATATCTTGTAGTTGCGCTTTCAGAGGTGTGTTGAGCGAGCGGTGGTAATAAACCGCAGTGAAGTTGGTTTCAAGTTGGATATTCGATATTCGAGCTCCATGGAGTAAGCAGCTTTTAGCTCAAGGTTGATCAGTTTTATGAATGTTACTGTCGGCCAGCCATTCCCACCGCTCCCGGCCCAAGCGCTCGAAGGTTCACTTAGGGACTGACAACAAATTACCAAACCAAACACTCCTGTCAAACAAATGTTGATAAATGCCTTGAATTGTGACCAACTGACTAATTGTCAGTGCTAATTCATGCTTCTTTTTTTTACATGGAACATAATATCCTCTATTAAATTTTAAAGTCATATATATTTTAAATAATTTTAATATTAAATAAAATAATGTTTTCTACAATAGCTTCCAAGTCATCTGACCTATTTACTCAGAATCACTTTGAATTAATTCTACAAATCAGTAGAGATAAGGCACACTCGTTAGTTTTCCATTTTAAGTCATTTTCCTTTTTTTAATATTTTTTGTCAAAATGGAGTGTCTTTTTTTAAGGAATTCAATAGATCCCAAGTCATCTGACCTATTTACTCAGAATCATTTCCTGTCACTGCTTGAAAAAGCAGTTTTTAAACAATTAAATAACTTCCTAACAATAATGAATCGCTTTGACTCCTTCCAGTCTGGTTTTCGTGCTCACCACAGCATGGAGATGGCCCTTGTAAAAGTGTTCAATGACACTTTTACAGACTGTGGGAGAACCACAGTGCTGGTTCTATTGGACCTCAGTGCAGCTTTCGACACTGTTGACCACGACATTTTA
>NW_015115665.1:7107-8859 GCF_001443285.1 Poecilia latipinna
CGTTGCATGCGCTGCATACCCCCTTTTTGCGCCACTGCCTGCGACAGACTGGCGACCTGTCCAGGGTGTGTCCTGCCTCTCGCCCGGAACATTAGCTGGAGATAGGCACCAGCAACCCTCCCGACCCCACTAAGGGACAAGGGTGTAAGAAAATGGATGGATGGACGGTTACAGAATGCATCAAACCGTATCAAGATCTGAGAAACTCGTCCCTTAAACTCGACCAACCAAATTAGTTTCTGTGACGCTTATTAAAAACTCAACATACGCGACATGGAAGCGCTACTAAAGTCACATTCGCAGCATTTAATTAAATCTCCCGTTTGTTGCGCATCTCTGCGTACCTCATCATGCAGAGCCGGTCCAAGGCTGTATGAGGCCTTGAGCAGAATTTGATTTAGGGGCCCCTGTTGCTGCTAAAAACATCAGCACCTCTAACAGGTGTGTTGGATTTAATGTGAGAGAGGGGGAGTAGTTTAATTGGCCAACCTAAAAAGCAAGCAGTTATAATTGCAGTTTATTATTTGTGAACAAACAGAGCTCAAACTTAAAGATTAAACTCACAGCATCAGATTGTAGCTAGGGTAACAAAACAAACTATGAATATTGTTCTTTGAACTTTTACAAAGTAAACTTGCCAGCTCCTTAAAATCTTACATTTAAATGTTAAACAATTTAAAATCTTTTAATTTGTGTATGCTGAAATTGAATCAAATTTAGCAGCATTGATCATCTCAATAAACAAATGTTACATTCATGTGTCTGTAGTCTGTGTTAAAATATTAGCATTTATGGGGGCCCTGATGCCCTGGGGGGCCTGATGGAGCTGCTGACTTAATTTGGATTAAACAAAAGTGCAAATAATTGATATTAATTTTAATGTATATTTTGATTTGTTGTTTTTAAGACTAGTTGTGGGTTTATGTAGTGTTTCACTGGCAATGTTTTCCCCCTAACATATAATTACCGAGTGCTATTTTTAAATTTCCTGTCACCTTAACATCTTTTAATACAAAAACACGGTGGACAACCTCGGCACCCCGACCACCGGGCTTAGCAAGTTCTCTGGGGGAAACCGTGCTGTAGCTCCTTTAACTTTCTGCTCTCTTTAGAAAGTAATCTAAGGACGCTTGGGTGTTAAAAACCCAGCATGTTCAAAATAGAGTCTGATTACCTTATTTGTTCAGGACATGATGAAATGAAGGAGATGCACAGTTGAGAAAGCACCTTATCTGGAACATGTCTGCTCTGAAACAACAGCTTTATCGTTCTGATTGGCCAATATGCCCAGTTCACAACGACCATACAGATATAGGTGACTTCTATTCAGTCATTATGAAATATTGCTGCCTAATGGCAAGTCTTTTTTTCTTTTTTTTGCCAAGTCTTTTTTTGCCTACCCATCTTTTGGCAAAAGAATGATTCAGGCTATTATTTTAGGAAGGTGACGAGACAATATTTTAGATTCAGTAATCCTGGAAATTAATTAAAGTGTTTTACGTGTTTTTGTTTGTTTTTTACAAATATGGTAAAAGTCACACAAATCAGAAAATTTATTTTAGAAAATCTGTAATCAGTGTAGAACATTTCAGACCCGGTTTAATGAGTCCATATGAAATCTTGATCCACAAAAGGAATTTAAAATTACAGTTTTTTGTTTTCTTTTATTTCTTGTGCCAGTGGAATAAATCTGTAATTTTCCCACTTTTTTTGGCTGAAATTCCAAAACACAACAGTTTGACAAAAAAAAAA
>NW_015115665.1:12304-16340 GCF_001443285.1 Poecilia latipinna
AAAAAAAAAATCATATTCAGCCTCTTCAGGTCCATTGCTTCTGAATTATTAGTAGAAAACTAGACGCAGAGGAGATGATGAAGTGAGGGATGATCAATCTCTTTAATTGTGATTTCTTCAGGGCATGACATTTTAGATGCTGCTTATGTATTGTACATACATAATCAGCTTGACAATTATGTATGTACAATACATACATAATTGTATGTATTATGTATGTATAATACAAACATAATACATGTATTATTATGTATTATGTATGTAATACATAATACATAATATTATGTATTGTTAATTTTTGTTAATGAAAATTAACAATCAGCTTGTTAATTTTCATCATTTATAATCAGTCTGGTTCAAAAGGTGGATGGGAATTTAGTGAAAAGCAGACAAACTCCAAATTAAAACCCATGAAAAAATCTTTCAAAACCCAAATGGCTTGCTTTGGCTTTCAGTATATGTTCTACACATAACATCTAACTGGAATAGAATCATAAAAACATAAGGGCTCACAATCAGCTCCTGCATTCTGTAGTCTGCAGTGAAGTACAACAAAGGACAATACAATGCCATTCAGTTAATGGAGTCCCAAAACAAAGAAAACAGCATAAAATGTAAACAGAAGGAAGTCAGGCAAAGGCCACAAAACACTGTTGAGTCTTTGTTAGTGCTTAATTCTACAGAGCTGTGTGAAGAGGTGAGGGGAGGTCAGCAGAATACCGGATTAGGCCATTAGACGGAGAACTGCGCCAGAATAATCCCTTCACCATAATCTTTCTTTCTCCCTCCCTACTGCTAATGGCTGCGAGACAATAAAATGCTCTAATCCGTCCACTGGGATGGCACTGGGCTGCGCCAACAAATCAGCTGCAGTTCAGGGCAGAAAGACTAAAGTGTTTTGAAGATTATTTCCCTGGCATTTCTGCCTTATTAGATAGAGCCTGTTGGGGGAGAGGGGGGCAATAGACACGAGAACGACGACGTAAATAGACATGGTAACATAAGCACACTGCAAAAAAGCAACTCCACTCACAACTGCTGGTATTTTGTATACATTTATTTAGGTTTAATTAAACTAAAAAGCTTGGAGGCAGAAAAAAAATCATGCAAGACACTTGTAACCAGTCAAAATCCATGAACTCAAAAGGGACTCAAATTAATTCAATATAATTATTCAATAATTTAATTTTGTTTCAATCAGAATAAATCAGGCTAATCAAAGTTACAGTGTTACAGTGTGAATCACCTTTGTATGTGAATACAAAGGTGGAACTGAATGATACACAGAAATTACATAAATCACAGAGTATCATGATAAAAATTCAGCTTCTTTTAGACTTGCGATGCTTTGAGATTGAATCCTTAATGTAGACCTTTATCAGGTAAGATGTCAGAGTTAATCATTCAGGTTGTGGCTGATCTGACATAACACAATCTCCCAAATGATCTCATGCTAAAAACACAAATGACTATAATCTATATTTAAGAACAAATCAATATACCAAAATAACCCATCTTTTAAATTGAAACTATTAGTCTCAAATCCCTTACATTTCAAATCAATTACAAAGTTTCCCCCAGAAAACTTGCTAAGCCCAGTGGTTGGGTGCCAGGGCAGTCATTCATCCAGGCGCCTGTCCTATATTTCAGTTAAATTTTTTTTAAAGTTGACAGGAAATTTGAAAATATCACTTGATAATTACGTGCTATTGAAGATTAATAATACCTGAACACCAACTATAAAGTCTTAAAAAATGCAAACATTAAAAGAAAAAACTTAAATAAGCATTGCAATGCTTAGCCCGGTGGGGGCACAGGCTTTACCCGAGCTCCGCCAGGCTTATAATACACTGGAGGAAACCCTGAATTATTTTGCTGTATTAAAACAGTTGCCACAAACTCAAAATTTCAATGACTGATTAAAACAGGGATCCAACGTGTTCTTTATTGTCATCTCTCCATGTATGCTAGTCTCTCTCTGACTACAGCCAATATGTCAGGCTGTAGTGAGGACCTAATTTGGGTCACAGGCCTATGTTTAATGGATCCCCAAATTACCACTCTGGTGAAATGCTTTCAGTACAGCTCCCTTGGTGAGAGGCTAAATGTTTCATTTGAGTCCCAAGCTGCAAAGATTTAAGAGCCCTGGACCTAAATGATAGCTAGACCTCGAGCTCAGCCATAGATCGTAATGGGACAAAGAGTCTTTGGCCTTGCCTCTAATTTTCACCCAGGCACAGTGAAGAGGTCTGTCCACAGCTGATAAGTGGTTTTAATTTGATCTCAACTCTTCTTTTCTTCTCTATTTTCCTCCCTGCATCCCTCGTTACTGCCTTGCCTCTTTCTTCACTCATCCTTTCCTTTCATCACCTCATTCTCTCATCTCCCTGCTCCTGGTCCTGTCTCGATGTGTTTTTAGACAATGGCGTGGCTCCAGGTGCAGACAGCAAGACTCCTTCTCACTTTGGCATTCCAATTCTATGTCATCGTCGCTCCAGACGCTGGTCTTTCTGGGGTGGTACCAGAAAGACGAGACTCAGTTGACATTGTGAAGAAAGAGTCCCATCCGGTGCTGGTCAGACAGAAGAGGGCTTGGGTGTGGAATTCCATTTCTGTGACAGAAGAAAGAGAGGCACCCATCCCTTACAAGATAAAACAGGTATGGTTTGTAACTCTCTAATCTAGGATTTTTATTACTTTTGAGACTATAGTTTTGTTTATGTGCACTGTTTTCTTACTTAAAGCAGATACATTTGTGTTTTTGTTTTGTCTTATGCCATGCAACAATCTAGGGCAGGGGTGGGCAATCCTGGTCCTCAAGGGCCGGTGTCCTGCAACTCTTAGATGTCTCCCTGGTCCAACACACTTGAATCCAACAGCTGAGTCACCTCCTTAAGTGCAGTCAGGTTCTCCAGAGTCCTGCTAATGACCTCATTATTTGACTCAGGTATGGTGAAGTAGAGATGCATCTAAAAGTTGCAGGAGACCGGCCCTCGAGGCCTGGAGTTGCCCACCCCTGATCTAGGGCATTGAGTTCTAGTTTTTTTAATAAATATCAAGAATATCTTGGTATGTGTTATGAACGTCGTATTGTTCTTGTTCTGTTATAGCTTCGGTCAGACCAAAAAGTGGCAGTGAGGACGTTTACAATAGAAGGTGAAGGAGTGAACCAAACCTTCATTGTGGACAACAAAGGAAACCTGTATGTCAAGGAGCGTCTGGACAGAGAGAAGAAGGCCTGGTATCATCTGACGGCCAGGATGTACGATGGAAATGGCCTGTTGATAGAGGACGCTGGGGAATTTGATATTGAAGTGACAGATATCAATGATAACTGCCCAGTTTTTCAAGAAGAGTACAAAGGATCCGTCATGGAGAGAACAAGTATGTTGGACCACAAGCAGAGGAAGTACAGAAATGAATCACTTTTATCCATAATGTATTTGGTTTTACAGATTTTGAATAGAGAGTAGTCTGATTTAATTAATATTCTTCACTTAGTTCATACAGCCAAAACAGAAAAACAGAAAACCTGTTTCCCATGTCAGCCTAAAAAATAACATCCTTTATTTGATGAATTTTTGGAGATCTTACTTGATAGTTCAACATAAGCCAACCCTTGATTGCAATGTCTAAGGAAAGCAACTCAGGAATTTGATTTTTTTATTTATGTACAAATATAAATGTAAAAAGTATACTGCACATTGGCATTCTGATCTGTGTTCGACTAACTTTGCTACAATTGCAACTGCAAGTCTTAAAAGATTGGATAGCATCCTGCTATACATTCTGGTTTGGATTTTGGTCTGGACTTTGACTGGGCCATTCTATTCAATGAATTTGCTTTGTTTTAACAATTCCATTGCAGCTGTGTTTTTATAGCAGTCTCTATTCTACTTGTGGTTCAGTCCCCGGTAGAGATGTGCCGATCAGGTTTTTTCCCACCGATTCCGATTCCGATCACCCATGAGGGCCGATCACGGCCAATCACCGATACCGATCACATAATTATTATTTTTTTTATCATAACCACTAC
>NW_015115665.1:18156-19766 GCF_001443285.1 Poecilia latipinna
CTTACACGTACTATCAAACTCTCTGACAAAGTTTGATTGCAACGGAAGTTAACTTAAAATTTCAGTTTCTGATTGGACCCCACGCATGAGTAGGCGGGTTTTCACGGACAGAAAAATAGCTGAGCGGCAGCGACTAACAGAGTCAACTAATATTTTAAATGACACTCCCATAGTAATGTCAGCATTATCAGAAGTGTTTAGAAGCGGACAGCCAGCATCAGAAACCCCATCTAACAGTGGGATAAAGCTAGCCGCCTCTTCGGAAATGGCAGTAATGCCAGCCTGCACTCCATTTTAATGTGCGCGACAGCACAAGTTATGGCGCTCTCTTTTCAAAATAAAAGCGCATCTCCAGTTTATGTTTAATTCACACATCAAGCTTCTCTCCTGCGGCTATAACAGGCTAAAGCTTTGTGTTAATTAATCCTCTATGGCATGACTTTTTATTTTTTGGGGGAAAAATATTTTCCTGCATTCTTTGGGAGCTTGTTGGTCCCTAATTACATATCAATCATAAAATCGGACCCTGACATCTCCCGGAACCGGATTTGGGTTTGTTGCCTCAGGGCAACATTGCTCTACCAAGGGGTCTAAAACGGCAAGTTTTCTACAGTGATTATGAGAAATGAAATACAAATCAAACAAAAACTATATTCATAAAAAACTTTTTTTTGACAAAAATAAATCAGACATGGTTCCAACTCACCAAATATAAAATAAACAACTAACTTTCATTAATGAATGGTACATTTGCACAAATTACTAAAACGAGCATTTGTGTGTTTGTACATGTGTATGTTTGGCAGAGTTAGAATCACTAAGGATGTTGAAATCAGTCTTTTTCCCCATTATATGTTAAACATCAGGAAGGAATTGCTTGCTGATGTGAAAAAAAGTGTGTATCACATTTTTGGCACTTGATTATTGGCGTACCTGGGAATCACCATCTGGTTATCTGATTATCTATGGGTTGTAGCGACCAGATTCACATCAGTGACAGGACTTAGGGCTGCAGGTTCTTTTTTATAAGAGTTTGTAGTTCTGATTTTTTTGGTAGAATTTGAGCCAAGCAAAGGACAACATTTCCACCAGCTCCCATATCTGGTAGATTTGGTGGTGGTACGGCTCGCCCTGTGTAGATTTTCAAGTTGTAAGGAACACCATCTGCACCAATCATACAAAGTACCCTGCAGACCCGTATATTTGGGTTTAGCAGGTATTGCTTCAGTCTTTACCTGCCTTGGAATGGGGCATACACATGTACAAACACGTAATTAGGGACCAACAAGCTCCGAAAGAATGCAGGAAAATATTTTTTCCCCAAAAAAATAAAAAGTCATGCCATAGAGGGTTAATTAACACAAAGCTTTAGCCTGTCATAGCCGCCGGAGAGAAACTTGATGTGTGAATTAAACATAAACTGGAGATGCTCTTTTATTTTGAAAAGAGAGCGCCATAACTTGTGCTGTCGAGTGCAGGCTGGCATTACTGCCATTTCCGAAGAGACGGCTATCCCACTGATAGATGGGGTTTCCGATGCTGGCTGTTGGCTTCTAAACACTTCTGATAATGCTGACATTTCTGTAAGAGCGCTAATGATGTCATTTAAA
>NW_015115665.1:23282-25803 GCF_001443285.1 Poecilia latipinna
AACAAACCCAAATTCGGTTCCGGGAGGTGTCAGGGTCCAATTTTATGATTGATATGTAATTAGGGACCAACAAGCTCCCAAAGAATGCAGGAAAATATTTTTTCCCCAAAAAAATAAAAAGTCATGCCATAGAGGGTTAATTAACACAAAGCTTTAGCCTGTTATAGCCGCCGGAGAGAAACTTGATGTGTGAATCAAACATAAACTGGAGATGCGCTTTTATTTTGAAAAGAGAGCGCCATAACTTGTGCTGTCGCGCACATTAAAATTGAGTGCAGGCTGGCATTACTGCCATTTCCGAAGAGACGGCTATCCCACTGATAGATGGGGTTTCCGATGCTGGCTGTCGGCTTCTAAACACTTCTGATAATGCTGACATTACTGTAGGAGCGCTAACGATGTCATTTAAAATATTAGTTGCCTCTGTTAGTCGCTGCCGCTCAGCTATTTTTCTGTCCGTGAAGACCCGCCTACTCCTGCCTGGGGTCCAATCAGAAACTGAAATTTTAAGTTAACTTCCGTTGCAATCAAACTTTGTCAGAGAGTTTGATAGTACGTGTAAGAGAGTTTGACTGTGAATGTAAAAGAGTTTGATAGTACGTGTAAGAGAGTTTGACTGTGAGTGTAAGAGAGTTTGATAGTATGTGTAAGAGAGTTTGTAAGTTTTGGCCCATGGGGCCTCTCATAAGAGACCGTGATCGGCGATCACAGATCATACACTTTTTCACAGAAATCGGCCGATTATGATCGGTGGCCGATTGATCGGCACACCTCTAGTCCCTGGTAGCCAAGGGCCTCACAGGTCATTTCTAATGGCTTTTATCGCCAAGTATCAAAATTAAGGGAGCTGAATACAAATACAAATTCAAATACAATATAATATTTGAAGATATTAAAGTGATTGCTGTCAGTTATATTGCAGTATATTACTGTAAAATTGTTCATGTATGGATATGCTCACCTCTGAGCTTGTATGTTTTCCATATGTCCCATTAGCCACATTTCAGCATGTCAGCCATTTTCAACATGGCTGCCGTTTTTGAGCCTTTTACACCAATTATTGCCATATAATGTCACCAATTTTAATAACTTCATCCTATTTATGCAACTTTAAATTAATAATATTTTACAAGTAAATCAGACACCAAAACTGAATCTGAGGACTTTGAAGATGAGAGTAACAGTTTTGTCAACTGGAAGGAGGTAAAGATTGTAACACTGAGTTTGTCTTTGCAGTCTTCTTAATGGTTAGTGTTATCTTCTGTTAATTTTTAAAATCTGTTTTGCGGTTTAGTTAGCTTCCACCAGTGTTTTTGTGTTTAATGTTAGCTTACGCTAGCTTTTTTATGTGTAGCAGTTGAGCATTAGGTTTTGCTATTTTTAAAATGCATTTAGCAGTTTAGCATAATTTTAACCATGGAAACCAGGAAAGGAAACAGAGAAGTGAGGAAAAATGTATGATTTCTATGGTTCAACATATGTAGGCTGTGGTT
This sequence comes from Poecilia latipinna, assembly GCF_001443285.1. Lineage (NCBI taxonomy): Eukaryota > Metazoa > Chordata > Actinopteri > Cyprinodontiformes > Poeciliidae > Poecilia > Poecilia latipinna. Next base: position 24,776 of record NW_015115665.1, read on the forward strand.
TGACCACAAACACATTAATTTCATTTCCAATGTTAGTGCAAAAACAAATTTTCCTGGTCAGTAAATATAATATTTAAATTATGTGTGACGTGAAACTGAAAATATTCATTTTTGATAAATATTTGCAAATTCAGAACAAAAATAAATTTTCTTTTACGACCACAGCGGCCATCTTGAATTTTTCAGTGGCTGTCTCTTTTTTTGGAGCCCCTAAAAAACTGGACCAAGTTAAGTTCTTGTATCTATCTGCATATGAAAGATTTTGCTGAATTATTCAATTATCTGCTGCACTATTGTGTAAATCACTATACTTCCTCTCCTCTAGAGGATACAGTAGTTCAAGTCAAGGCGACCGACGCAGACGACCCAAACACAGACAACGGACAAGTCAGGTACACTCTGCTCAATGGCCGGACCTCTGATTTATTTGAAATCAACTATGAAACAGGTAGGCACCTGCAGCACTATAACATTTTCTCCATGCTAAATTTAATTTTTTTTTTTTTTAACAGCTGTAAGACTGTGCTTGAAAATGAGTCAGAGCTGACATCAAAGATAACACCTCGCCTGTGTCTTGGCAGGTGTGATCACCTCTAAGGTAAGCAGCCTGGACCGGGAGACAAAGAGTCAATACGTGGTGGTGGTCCGGGCTCAGGACATGAAAGGAAGGGAGTCTGGCTGCATTGCCACCACCTCAGTGGCCATCACCATCACTGACGCCAATGACAACATAGCGTCTTTTACCAAAAGTAAGCAACAGTCAGCTAATTCTTTAGCAAACATATATATATATATATATATATATATATATATATATATATATATATATATATATTTATTTTTTTTTTTTTTTTTTTTACTTTAAGAAATTCACAGAACCAATACATGCAACTCTCCCATATCTACATAAATAATCTCAGTATATCATCTATTTATACATGTATGCATAAATAGATTATATATATATATATATATATATATATATATATATATATATATATATATATATATATATATATAGTGTTTTT
>NW_015115665.1:29178-38203 GCF_001443285.1 Poecilia latipinna
ATATATATATATATATATATATATATATATATATATATATATATATATATATATAATGTGTTATTTTTGTGTTTGTTTTCTGTCATAAGGAAAATATGAAATAAGTGTCCCAGAAAACCTTAAAGTTAATGAGAAGATTGGCATCCTGGAGTTAATAGACTTAGACGAGGATGAGAACAAGCAGCCCATCTTTTCTATTCCAAGTGGCAATGGGAATGTATTCAGCACCAAACCCAGTAAGGATAACAACTGCATACTGGTGCTCAAACAGGTAAGAGACTTGGAGGGGAGAAACTGATGAGATAATGTCTCAAAGCAGTCTTGTTTTTAATTCACAGTTATGTGGTGTAAGATATTTTAAATCTTTATGGTTCAATTCATTCAGATTCTTGGTTAGGGAGGAATTTTAGTTTGAAAATGTTCTGGATTAGCCTGACCATTGGCTTTCACCCATTGAAGTGGATATCTCTTGTTGAATTTCAAACTTGCCAGTCAGCAAACAGAAGAAGTCATGAACGATGACTTTGATTTTCTGCACTGTTTTAAGTTTAAAGTCTGCCTGTAGTTTTAGCAATGAAACCCATTGAGAAATTACCTCAAGAAAACTATCGGCAAAAAATATATATCTGCTCTCAGCTTCTGTAGAAATCTGACCCATTCAGATCACCACATTCGAACTGGCTCAAATCTGAAATTCTGAAATGTAACTTCTTAGTATAATGTGACATACGTACACAGCTGATGATACACTGAAGTATTTAAGGCGAAGATCTTGAAATATATTGTCTGTTGCAACAAAATGCAAGCAAGATGGATTTAAACATGTCCAAGAGAAAAAAACAGAAAACAGCTCTGCCTGTGTGTTGCACATGAATTGTCTCCTCCAGCTGCACATCCAAAACATGGATGAGTTTCTTCTAAACTTAATCCATGAAATAAGTGAAAACCGCAGAAAATTTGTAACACTTGGGTGCTGAAATGTTGGAGGCCCAGGAACTGATGGAAAACTCTTGCAGGAACATTAAAACCCGAGAGTAAAAATACATTCCGCTATCACAGAACATTACAAACATGAACGAGTCGAGTAGTAGGATGATAGCAGTGAGCTCTGACAAGATTTTCGTAAATTCTCATACACCAATACACTGACATCCTTATTGTGTTTTTTTTTTTTTTTGATCATGCTTCCTTACATCTACTGCCAAATAACGACAGCGTAAAATGCAAACCTGGAATTAACACAATACATTTTTTTGTAGTAATACACAACACAGTGTTTGAGCTGCGTTCTTCTGGTTGGAGAAGATATTTATCCCTGCAGGAATTTCTGAAGGTTTACTTGTCAAGATAAAGTATTTAGGGCTTCAGAGAGTTGAAGATGCACTATTGTAAAATAAGCAGGGTAATAACTGGCTCCCATGCTGGCCTAGAACCAAATTGGACTCTGATCTGTTCACTCGCCCCTCAGCTCTGTAGCCACTCTTCATCTTCCTCACCGTCTGTATTCACAAAATAAACCCAGCTATCGTCCACGCCGCCGCCGTCAAGGTTTCATTGCTGCTAAGGTGTTTGCTAATGCCTTTATATAGCCTGCGACTGAGCAGCATTATGACTGTGGATAATCGTGTTAGAATATTCCCATCTATCTGTTTTGTCCTTTCTGCAGATGAAAATTTGCTGTTGTAATGCAGTAGAAAGAAAATAACAAACAGGATAAGAATGGCTTCGCTTGTTCAAGATAAATAAAAATCAGCGTAAAGCAAAACTTCTTTGATTAGGTATACGATCACAAAGGAGGAACATGTTGGTTTTTATCTTTTACGTTCAAAAAAATTCTTCTTAGGGTGCTGTGGTGGCGCAGGGGCAAAGCACAACCCACATATTGAGACCTTGGTCCTCGTGCTGGTGGTCGCAGGTTTGATTCCCAGCCTGGTGACATTTGCCGCATGTCTTCCCCCTCTCTCATTGCCCTCTTTCCTGTCGAACTACTTTCAAATAAAAGCCACTAGAGCTAACAAAACCTTTAAAAAAATTCTTGTGGGGAAACAGTGACATATTTAAAAAGAAAATTATTCTGATGTTTCAAGTGTGAAAAATAAGTTGCTGTCACTATTGAGGTGGGAATTTAACATTTTAGGAAGTGAGAAAGTGTGTGTAGTACCAAAGCTTGAAGTCAAGCTGCATCTTTAACAACCTTGGAAAGATTCAAAGTTGATGCTATAATGAAACAAATTAATTTTGAAACGTCATGTTGAAAAAAACAAAGCAATAAAAGTCTAACCTTAAAAAAAGTTCACAAAGAATAGAGATGCTCAACCTGTCTTTTAATCTGAATTTACTTAATCTGCTGTTACTGACATATTTTGTTCTAGAATGGTTTTACATTCACAAATATATTTTATTTCCCTGTGTTGTATACGCTAACTCAGTTATACTGCTACAGTTTTCCTCACATCCTCACTTTTATTAACTTTAATACTCAAATGTTTAAGTCACAGTGATCTTTTGACATATCATTTACATTGCGATTGTATTTAGTGAATTGACCAAATGACTGAGCAGCTTTTATTTGTGAATAGCACCGTTAGCATAGCTAGCATCACTGACTGTAACAGTGTCTGCACACATTGAGCCTCTCATACTTTCAGGGGTTTAGGCACCACATTTTCCTGTGAATGGCTGAAATATCTCTGTAAAAATATCTATTTTAATAAATTAATAGATAACATACCTTAATATGAATCAATACACTCAGTGGAAACCATGTTGGCACTACTGCAGAAGCTAACTGCAGTCTTCCTTATTTCCATTTTTGCGGAAACACCCAATCAAAACCAAGAAAAATAAACACAGCTCTTTGATTGGCTGACTTAGGTGTCAGCCAATAGGATATTAAGTACGACTCGGTGGTAGAACTGGAAAGTTTTCATGGGTGTGGCCAGGCTGATATCATCGCTATCTGAGTGGTGTTCAACAACTGAAAGGCCTAGACTGCTCTAAATTTTTATGCAAAACAAATATTTAATTTTTCTCTGTCAGTAGAAGGCTAACTCTGCAGGTGTCTAGACATGGATCGTTAAGTCATCTAACATATTAATCTAATGACATTTATGAAACATCTGTTTGGCCACTAAGTTTACAGATTTAACCCTAACCCTAAAAGTATTATATATACTTTTAATATTTAAGTGTGAAGCAACTTTTCAACTGTAAAGTAAAACTCCAAAAATGTGACCCAACATCCTGGAATGATGTCAGTGTTTGTTTCAAATCCTATGTTAGATCTCTGCTGAGAACATTGTCTCATAAATGAAGAATCCACCAGACTATTTGAAAAAGTTTTAGCTGACGTTTTGTAAATGATCGAGTCTCCTGGGTTGTTTTACGTTTGCATCCTTTTCACACCTGAAGTTCTCAGCCGTTCCCGTTCAAATAAATGGAGGTGCAAATGTGCTCCTGCTCAGCAAAAACAAGAACGCTCATGTCTTCACATGCTCTCTGGAGGATGAATCCAGCGTTAGAACAGATTGACTTCAAATGTGCAAATGACATGATGTCAGAAGGTTTAAAATAGCAGCGGCTCACTCACCTCCTCTCCTCTCTGCAGGCTTTAGACTACGAGTCGCGGAATAACTACACCTTCACTGTCAGGGTGGATGAACGGCTACAATTTTCTCCAGCAGAAAACCTCAACGTCGCAAATACAACGGCACAAGTAAGTCCCTCATCGGCTAGCGTAAGCAGAGCTGAAAGTAAATTGAAAGTTCTACTTTTCTGATTTAGAGATTGGATCTCACTAACTTTCATTCTGTATTTTGTTAATGTTCAACAAAAAACACAAACACCCTGTTTTAGAAATGAAGACACATTTCTAAAATAGGAAATGTTTTAGAAACACCCCAGAAAACAGAGTTAGATGCATACATTTCTGTGCAAAAGTCTTAAATCAAAACTAAATTTCCTCTCATTTTCAGACAAAACTATTAGCTTTCAAACGAAGATTTTCGCACAATACATTACTGCATCATTATGGAAAATAAAAATTATATTGAGTGTCAAAACCTGCTTGAATTTCCACTCTTGTTTTTCAAATCCAATTATGTAAAAGATATAAAGTCAGAATGTTATAAAGAAACAATTTTTTTTTACAGTGATTGTGATCGAATGAGGATCGAATGCGCCCTCATTCAAAAGCAAAAATGGGAAGTTTCACTTCTTTTTCTGATTATTAAACAGGACCAAGTTTAAATGCCAAAAAAACAAATTTTGGGACATTTTTATTATGAGAAAAGGAAAATCAAACTTAACCCAAATGAAAGTGTAATGTGTTTAATGTGTGAGCGCCGGAGATAGGGTCACAAATAATCCCATAAAATCAAGATGTTTAAGTTTAGGAAGGTTTGAACTGGGATGTTTTGAAGGAATCCAGAATGTACAATCATCAAATAAATTGACTGTGAACCTAAGAGGGCAGCAGAGGTGAAAGTGAAGTAGAGTATTCAGATCATGTCCAAATCAAAGCGTTTCTCTTCTGTAATATGCTGCAGGTGACCATCAAAGTGACGGATGTGGACGAGCCACCAATTTTCACTCACTCCATCTACAACTTCAGCGTTCCAGAGGAGCAGATGGAAAAAACAATATTGGGGAGAATCCAAGCCAGAGACCCAGATGGAGTCAGGAAGCGCATAGAGTACGGTTCCCCTTACAGCTGAGTCCAGCTGTGCAGCCACTCGTCCTGCTCATCACTAGCTCTCATTGTTTTCAGGTACTCCATCCTGGAAACGGGCTTACCCTTTAGGATCGACTCGACCTTGGGTCAGCTGTCTGTTCTGAGGAGGCTGGACAGAGAGGCGGAGGAGCAACACATGTTTAAAGTTAAGGCGCAAGAGGAGAATGGCGGTACGTCACACATCAACACTGAACCAACACGTCCTCACAAAATAAAGATGGGAACATGTGTGCATTTTTTTAAACAATGGAAATTTGAAAGTGTTAAAACGGACGGTATTTTTGTTTCGGTCAGGTTGTGACACATTAACAGGGATTTTATCACAGATTTAACATGTTCCTGTAACACCTGCTTCCACCACTCTGGAATTGGAGACTAAGCAGGAAAATCACATTAGCAAGTCTTTTTGTTCACACACAGCTTTCTGTATTTTTAGACAAGCAAATGAATGAAATCCAGAGATCTATTTTAGCTGCTTGTCACAACGTTTAGGGAGCACAACGGTCCCCCGAGCTTTGACTAGGTCCTCCATATATAAAACATGTTCTTGTGCTGGAGATATTTTTAAAAACAGAGACAGCAAAGAGAACTATCAGCAGAGGAGCAAAGCAAAAGAAGTTGTAAATGCATCATAAGAGACACTTTAATAAAAAACAATACCTGTCAAACACGGAGCGCGTAAATAGAAAACTTTTCAGTCACTTGACCTTAATCAGATCCGTCACAGACGCAAATTGCTCATAACTAATTATAATCACAGCTAGTCACTGCCAGACCCGTCTGCTAAAAAAATAATAATCAAGAGCTCTGATCAGGACTCTGAGCCTAAAACACAAAATCTAATATTTATAAGCAGAAAAATTCAAATAGATTTGGGATCTCGGTGGAAATTTAGAGGTTTTCTAAGTGACAATTAATTTTTTAGCTGAGTGTTCAATAATGTAATCCTCCATAGCTTCCACTGCAGGAATTTTAAATAGTTTGCAAACAGCAAAAGAAAATATGAGTGTATGATTTTAAATTTAATTGTTTCTCCTAAGAGTCTGAGAGCACAGCGGTCTTTGATTGGACCTATTTGTATTGTACTTCCATCGGGTTTCATGTATGTTCAAGGAAACCACATCATCACTGACACTTGATGCTATTCTAGCTGCTTTTAACTGAATAAAAGTTGCAGTGTGTTGATTTTTTTGTGAGGATTTGGATTTTGTGTGTATTTTTTCAGTTAACTGAGTCTCTCTGTTGTCACGGCTACCCCTTTATTGTTTTCAGCTGTCCTTTGTTTTCCCTGATTATCTCCCTATGTATTTAACTTCACTTGTGTCCCCTGCTCTCTGTTCGATCCTTGTCTTATGTCATTTGTCTTTGCAGTCATGTGTCATGTCTCTGCGTTCCTCCAGTGCTACCAGTTTGTGAGTTCTTAGCCTCATCCTTCACCTGTGCTGCAGGTGAAGGATGCAGCACAGGTGAAAATGGTGAATACAACTAAGAGTATTTCTGTACTCTTAGTTGTCACCATTAAAATCACCATTTTCACAATAATCTGAGTTCACTGTGTCTCTACCTCACGTCAAACAATCCACAATTTGTGACATTTTTAGAGTTAAACCTCCCTGTCATGAACCAGTGTGGACAGTATGACCGTGTCTACTTAGACATTCTTAGGCTGCCTAGCACATTTTTGACCTTAATTTTGTAGATTGCAGATGCAACATGCAGCAGATGTTTCCTTAATGAAACAGACTTCTGTATGAAAGTACTAGAATGGTTACAGACTTAAAGTGTTGCCCATAAGTTCTGCCTTGTTCTGAACAGACTACTCAATCACTCAGCAGCGGCCACTATTGGCTCTACAGAGCAATTCAGTATGGCTCACTGCGCTTCGGTACGCTACGCTAAGGTCTGGAGTATGCAGGAGGAAATTGCTCTAGACTGGCAATGGCTTTAGACTACCCTAACCCAGTGTAGGTATTTAACACAAACACCTACACTGCAGAAATGCCAAATCTTACCAAATAGCTCTGTTCTACTCTCTGTGCAAATATGATAGGTATTTTCTCAACCTACATAAAAAGAACCACAGACAACATATGAGTTTTCAACCAAGCTTTCATGAAAGGAGAAGTCGCAATGTACAGCTCCTGCGAGCCATTCACTGCGGGTTCAGTTGAATTAAGACAAAACTGACTCGTAAGTAACTCGTCAGCAAGACGTAGGAGCTTCTTTTAAATCAATAATTCCTCAATGTGTATGAAAACGTACATGTCTATTGGCAGGTTATTTCACTTATGAGAAAACTTGATATAAGTGAAATAATCTGCCAGTAGAAGCACTTTTGATCATTGTTAAGGAATTGCTGACTTAAAACAAGCTCCTATAACTTGCTGAAAAGTCACTTGTAAATTAGTTTTACAAGTGACTGTAAAAAGGTATTTACGTGGAACTGTAAAAAGGTATTTACGTGAGAAGCTAAAACAAAACTCTGTACGATTTTGTGTTTTGCAGTGAAATGTTGCGTCACACCAGTGTAACAACAACCATAAGGCACAAGTGTGTCTTGTGTTTGTGTCAAGCAGTCTCATTTTTCTATCCTCCAGTGTTGGACCGTGTTGTGTCTATAGTACTTTATCCTGCAGATGTCCCTCTCAACAGGGCCCAGGGCAGTGCAGAACAGGTCGCTTTAACAGGCAATGTTTCTGGACAGTGTCTGTTTCCGTTGTCTGCTTACTATGGAAACTAGTGTAACAAACCACACAAGCCCATGTAACAGTATCACTGAAACCAAGACATGAAGCCAAAATGGTAGAGCACATAACATCAGAACTGCATTAAGTCAATATTGTTGCTGTGTGTTGTTTTCTTTTATTGTAGTTAAAAGGCCAAAGTGTTTCTACATCAGTGGTTTAACAAACATCTCGCCTTCATCTGCATTTGTGTTTTATTGATAAAACTTTGCTTGAAGTTGATGCATTGTTCTAACTTGTGTTAAATCCCTTTTCACTCTACAATTACCCACTATGCTAGGGTAGTAAAGCAAAGTGGCTAAGCAAATGCAGAGTCTCACTTTACTTTTGAGGAGTAAAATGTGGCGACAGGTTGAGGCATCATGTCAGTAAGAAGCTGAGTTTACTCAGTGCGCTGACTCTCCTGAAAGCCACTGTTGAGAAAATAATAGAAATTACAGGAAAGGCAAAAGCAGAAGAAAACTAAGCAAGAATTTTCTGGTTCATTTACAGAAACGCAGCTTATGGAAAAACTGCTGACATAAAACCACAAAAACACCCAGATATTCATGAAATGTCTCTCCTCTGTAGGCCTGGCGTCATTTGCTGACGTTTTTGTAACAGTTCTGGACGTCAATGACAATCCACCTGAACTGATTGCCAATGATATCTTTGTGTGTGAGAACGACGTCAGAAACACGGTGAGAGGAGAACATTCTAAATACCGTTTGGTTACTTTTAGATAACAGGCATTTGCATTTAACTCAATTTTATCTTCTCTATCTGGTGTTTTGTATGACATAATTTGCTACAGTCTGTGTGTTACTTGTTTCCTGTTTTTAGGTGATCGGTAACTTGGGAGCCTCGGACAAAGACGATCAAGCAGCTAGCTTCACTTTCAGTCTCGCTCTTCCCAGCTCCAACTTCTCCATCAGAGACCACGGCAGTGAGTGCTTGTAATAATTACCTTGCTCTGCTGCTTCTTTACCTGTTGATCCAAGCAAAAAGGGGAACTTGCAGAGGGCCTGCTAATTTGTTGCTAAGTAACAGATGAAACTATCGGTGTGACTATCAGAGTGCTCAGTGTTGATTAGTTGTAACTGAGTGCTTTTGTAGTGCGTTTTGTGCTTCATTATTCCTCAGAGAATAAAGATGGTCACAGTTTCTTCACTGATCCTCTGTTTTATTTTTTATTAATTTTTTTTAATGAAGTACAGGGCATTTCAGAATTAATTTAATGAGAGCCAATCTTTGCCCTTTTGGCATAAAACACTATTTTAGAAAAAATAGGACTGCTTTTATGAGTGGCAGACACGTTGCAATGGATAAAATCTTATTGTTTACATCTGTAAATTTTGCTTATGCAAAACGCTGAAGGGCAAAAAGGCGATTATTTTCTTTGCCATCCATGGCCACAGCTGCACTAGAACAAATCAATTAACAAAACAAAACCTAGAGATGAAGTTGTGATTCATTCAGGTCAGTGTGTCACAGCAGAGTTCTCTCTGACATAAATTTGTTATAAAAGTATTACTGATTGCACTTTAAAAATTAGGTAACTTTATGTTAT
>NW_015115665.1:42065-61844 GCF_001443285.1 Poecilia latipinna
GTGTTATGTCATGTTTATGAAAGTGTCATGACAGTCTTATTCAACCCCCTTCAAATAAAGTGTTACCAAAAATTGCAGTATAGTTTGTTTGTTGCAGTCGGTGTTTGGTTGATTTGAAGCTCTGGTTTGGCTTCTGACATTTAAATCATTTATATTCCCAGAGAGAGATTTTCAATCTTCCCATATAATGAGATTTTCTGCCTTTAGCATTGGAGAATTTAAAAAGAGGTTAAGATACGAAAATAATCACATGACTTCTGCTGCCTTAGCACTGGCTGCAGTTTGTGTAGAGAAGAAAAGGATGTGCAATGGGAACCATGAGTGGCGACATGAACGTCTTTCATCATTTCATATGATTTTCATCCCATTCTACAGCGACTTTTGGTACACAATTATGATGCATATCTCACATCAATGAACTAAAATAAATATGACAGGACCTTCAGACTGGAGATGAAACAGTTGGATATGAATTTGAATTAGCATCAGGTGTAGACGTGGCTCAGGTCGGATTGTTCAAATTGCAGTAAACAAGTAGATTTGCATTGCCTTTTCCTGCTACGTTAGCATAGCCCAGCAGGTTTTGATTGTGTGGTGTTACACTGTATTGATATTCCCAAGTTAAATGAACTGAGATGGTTCAGTTAATTTTCAGATGAACTGAAAAGTGTTAGATTTTGAATTTTGTTTTAATCCTAATCTGCTTTACACTTAGTTACCCTGACCGGTCTGGTATTATTTGCTCTTTAGTGATTACCCGGATTTTTATTCAATGTTATCAAACTAAAGTGGGTGCAACACATTTCAGATTTTTATTTGTAAAAATTAAGACAAAATTATCTCTAATTTTCCTTTCATTTTACTATTAGCATCAACAAAATAGTTTTGAATTGCAATGTGACAAAATGAGAAAATGTTCATAGGGTGTGAATACCTTTGCAAAGCACATTTTAAACATAATAGGACACAAATTGAAAGCATTTTGGGTTATTACGTTTCATCTGAAAACATTGCCCCAAATGACTTAAATGTTCAGAGCCTCAGGTAGTCAGATGAAAGATTCAGGCAGAGAGTTAATATTTAATTTAAGTGGAACTTGATCAGATCTAAAAGCAAGAAAAACAGAGAAAAAAAGTGAATAAACAATCCTTTCCAGCCCAACACTCATCCATTTCCAGTCTTCACATGCCTGGAGGAGCTAGCTTGTGAAGGTGATGGAGGAAGAGGAGAATAAAGGAGAGCAAAAGAAAGACATGAAAGGAGAACAGAGAGAAATGTAGATGAGAGGAGGCACCGGGGAAAAAACAGCATTAAAAGAAAAATAAACACCAGAGTTAAAGATAAAAATGAAGTCTCTACTCATGATTCCAGAAAAAAAAAAATCCTGTGTGAGAATGACATTAATGAAGAATATCAAAAGAGAATAATATTAGAGGAAAAGTTGGCAAAAAATGAAGACAGTGAAGGAATAAATTAGTAGAGGGACTGTGAGGGATGGGATGAAGAGAATAAAAATAAATTACATGAAGGAAAAAATAGCTGTGAGGCAGACTTCATGAAAATCAAATCGAAATGTCAGCTGTTGAAAAGACATGAAAGGTGAAGAAGACGGAGAAAAGAGACTGTAGTTGTTTGTTGGAGCTCCTCTCAAAAATATCCACAAACGCTCCCAACACGCAAAAACCTTCAAAGTGAAAGCTCCTGAAAAATTAATCGTCTGCCACCTCTTTAAATCTGTCATAAACAACCTTCAGTAACAGCATGACGACTGCTGTGTGCAGCTCGCTACATTAGAACCAGAGAGGCAGGGTGAGATGGACAAACAAGGAAAAAGAAACATGAGTAATGAGATAGAGGAGAAGAAACCTCCAGAGGGCAACAAGGACAATCCTCACAGATGGGATTAAGAACGAAAATCAAACAGAACAAGAGGCGGATCAAAAAGAGAAGAGTGATGGTATGAAGGGTTGATAGACACTGGTTCTATCGTTTCTTCACTCAGTTAAGGTTTCCTCTGTACAAATGTTTTTAACAAGCTTGTATTTTAAGTGTTAACATGCACTGGTGAAGTTCTTTGTCTCCAATCAATAATTACAATGATGCATTAGCAATGTGATCAAATAGTTTGATCATGTTTTGTTTATTCTTTAAATATCTAAATGAAATAGTGGAATAAAGTGACACTTTCATTCAGACCTTACTGAGAATTGTTAGTTGAGGGCTGAAGACTGTCCTTGATTCAATAGAGCAAAACTAATGTATTTCAATCTCATCACATTTGTTAAATTTGGATTCAGAATACAAATCTGGTCCCAGCATGGAACCCTGTGAAACCCTGAATTTATAACATTACAAAGAAGTCTGTCAGATTGAAATGAATTAAAAGCCTTGATTACAGTTATCTTCTCCTGTATGTCTGACAGTTTCCTTCCAATTTAGTTCCTCCATAGAGCAACAATTCACAATGAATGGCAAATGGATCCTAACACACAATCCTGTTCTGTCCGAATTCAGCGCCAGTAACTCTGGCTCGTTCCATTGCAGCTAGGGCTGCCAATGCTAATGCGTTAGCACATGTGATTAATCTATAAAGTTTAATGTGTTAAACTTTAATGTGTTTATATTTCATAATGCAGAGAAACAGGCATTATGTTTTGACCTGTTACCTGTTTTGACTTAAAAGCCTCTAATAGTCTTACTTAGTTGACAGCAGCGCGGTACGCTGTCTTGTGCTGCGGTCAGCAATGCAGAGTCACAAATGTGAGAGAAAAATGATTGAATGAGGCTGGTGACTCGGCTGTAAATTTGATATTAAAAACCACCATGATGAATGTTTGGATATAACCAAGCTAGCATGTAGCCAACCTTGTAACGGTGAATTATCCTTCAATGGAAGCTCAACCAGTTTAGAGATTGAAACAAAATTATTTCTTTTAAAGCTTCCTGAATATGAAAACCTGGAAAACTGAATCGTTTCGTTTGAGGCAATAAAGCAATTTTGGAAAACGTGCATTTTTACATTTCAAGTTTACAAAGTTAGTGTAGTGATGGATTGTGATAAATCATAGTGATAGATTTATTGATTAAAATTTTTAATTGATTGGCTTTATAATTAGTGCTGCCAATCAGCCCTAGACCAAAGAGCATTTGATGTGGATGCTAACTACTTGTGTTCCCACTTATCTTGTGCAGATAACACGGCTGCTTTACTGGTGAAGGAGGGCCCCTTCAACCTGGAGGATTCCAGTGATTACAGTGTGGAAGTGCGCATCAGTGATGGAGGCCAGCCTCTCATGAGCAGCATCACCAAACTGCAAATCAAGGTTCCTTTATGCTTTGCTTTGAATGAAAGGGGAATGTCCAACATGTCTTCTGAAGGAGTAGGCAACAGAAAGAACCAAACGCTTCCTTCCTTTGTCTCAGTTATGCCAGTGTGACGCCAAGCGAGTTTTTTCAAGGTGTAAGGCCAGTATGCAGAGGATGGGGGTCAGCGTCCACGCCCTGATTGCCATACTGCTGTGCATACTGACCATACTGGGTAAGTCTGGATTTATGTTCTTGGTTCATGTATGAATCTTTTTGTCTTTTGTACATTTTTATTTTTTCTTTAATATAACCTATGTTTCTGCATATCTCTTTTAATTGGACAAAATAGTCCTGTGGAGAATGTTAGGAAATTTATTTGATGTAAATTTGGAGAACATTTCCATGAATCTCAGCAGCTGTGTTTCCACTGCCCATATGGCTGCACAAGTTGGAAGTATGAAAATAATTTATTATGTTTAACTAAAATTAATAATTGTTAAGGAAAACGCACCAATTAAAAAAAAAAAAACTCACACTTTTCGGCTGTGTAAAAATTAGCATGTTTCCCAAAACTACAGTGGAAACACTTATTGCATCACACGAGTCATGTGATCAGTGACTGGATGTTACTGGTGGTGGAAAGAAGTGGAAGGATGATGGTGGCACAGTGTTTTTTAATAACTTATCACTCTAAAGTTTAGAGCTTCAACTGAAAAACTGAAATCCATAAAGCAGCAGCAGCGATTGATGCACTGCTAAGCGATTGGCACATGAGCATAGATTCAATAAATGATTTGGGTTTTGGTGCACCAAACCCCATTCTCCAAGTTGTTGGTTTTATGAATAATACAGCGACGGATGTGAAAATAATGCTTGTGGTTGTGAGCTCAAGACTCTGTTTGATACCTTCACCCACTGTTCGTTTTTCTTCATGGAGAAAAAGAGACACTTGTCATGTCAAATCAGAGGCCCAATGGAGACAGTCGGACAGACGTGAGGGGTCCAGGATGAGTGGTGCGTAAGACGGAAGGAAAAGAGACAAGGAAGTTAAAAAAGGGATGGAGGCAGAGAGAGAAACACATCTATGCAGACATGGATCTGGGGAAATGCAGAAGGTGAAAGACACGCCAAAGGCAAAGAGTTGAGGTGCGATCGGTCGGGCTAAATGACAGAAGAAGACGACATGGTTTGGAAGCGGTTGGAAAGAGAAAACTGTGGGAAAAACAGTGGAAGAATAGGAGTGGTAATAAGGAAAGTTTATCAGCTCTTTAGGTGCCATCTGCTTATCAAACACCAGCAAACACCCAACCGATTAACTATTAATTCACTCCTTCACTATCATCCTTTCTCTTTAATTTTTATTCATCTCTCTCTTCCTCTCTCCCTGAGGGTGTCTCTTCTTCTACCACTCTTTTCTGTCTTCTTCTCTTTTTATCAAACAGCCCAAAAGCAAGCCAGATTAACTATTTAATGCCCTTTGTGGCCAAACAGATAATTCTGTCTGGCCACAAAGTAATTTGCCATTCACACACACATTTTCTCACATAAAGTCAGGCTTGACACCCAGAAATTTTTCTCAGTCGTCTTTTCCATCACTTTCTCTTGTCTCTAAGCCTCTAAGCCTGATATCTGCAGCTTATTAAACTGAGAAGCATGTGTTGTAAAATATTAATCTGTTGGTTTCCCATGCAAACTTAAATCAGTCCGCTCTCCCTCAGCCAAGAGCTGTGGCTAATGCTGAGAGAGTTCGATGTTCATATGGGGACAGAGGCTTGGGGCCCAATCAAATGTCACATTTTCCTTCTTTTCCTCCTCGTCTGTCCTTGTGCCTGATTTGCTCACCCGAAAGAAGGAATCTCTCTGCCTTCTTTCTTCACTCAGCAGCTGCTTGCCATATTTTCCCTCCTTTCCTTTCTTTTCTTCTTTTCTTCCTTCCTCCTGCTTGCTTAGTTTTATTCTCCATGGACACAATGAAGAACTGCTCACCAGCAATATAAACTTAGAAGAGGTTCACTTTAAAAAAGAAGCTTGTTGAACCGTGTCTCGTATTTTGGGAAATCATGCATCTTCGCCCCGTTTCTGATGTAATATTTGTAATAACTTGCTTTCATGTCTTAAATTGATGCATTTTCAGATTGATAGAGTCACAGATCTTCTTAACAGTGAAAATGTCATCCTTTTTATCCAGACTCATCTTTTGATTTGCATCATTTTCTTAATCTGACTAAATCACAGGGTTTTACTTAAAATATTGTTTCAACCTGTGAACAATGCTGATGATAAACCATGAAAGCTTTTTAATGGTGTGTATGAGCGCCAAAATTAAGGCTATCTAGCAGACAGAGGCTCCTGCTCACAGACCAGCACTGGTAACTAAGCAACCACCAATGGTAACCGAACGGCCGCTTTGGGAAATGAGAAGGATGCTAACGCAAATGGTCAAGTGCTTAATTGTTTTTTTCCCTCTACTGGTCATTAGCATGGATAGGCTGGCATTAGCATGGATAGGCTGGTAATTAGCCTATCCCATGACTTTCTTCTTTAAAGGAAACTTTATTAGGGAAACTAGTTGGCATATAATACCTGAAAGTGCCATGCATTATATCCATTGGCAGCTTAATGTAATGTATGACACCAAGCATAAACTGTCATGTTGGGTTGCAGTTTCTTTACCCACATACAGAACACCACCAGAAGAACAGATAATCAGATAAATAAAGTTTATTTTAACAAAAATGAAAAGTGAGATTATGTGAGTCTGGTCCTTGGGGTTAGCAACCAGGGTTGTCTGTACGCTGCAGAGTAGTGACAAATAGATGATGAGTTAGAGGGCTGTCGGAAAATGGAACTTTGACAAGAATTAGAATGATCTTACTTGATTTGAATGTAGACTTTCGCCAGGGGGGAAATATAGTGGTTTCCAGGGTCTGATCTCTTTGTAGGTGTCCTTGAAGTGATCCGGGTTCCAATGTAAGATCTTAACGGAGTAAGTTCTTTGTTGGCGATGTAGAGGCTGCAGTGGAGGGCGGACAGGTAAGTTCAGGTACTGCGGTAAAGCAAGCCAGCTCTTTGAACAGCCGGCCTGCACAAGATATTCATGTGCGCGACAGCTCAAGACATTATGGTACACCCATTTACGTGCTGCTTTCACACCCCTCTGGGTGACAGAGGGAGACCTCTAGAACACAACCAGCAAACATCAACCAAATCTGATGTATAATTTCAAAATAAAAGCCTATTAATAAAGGACATTTTAACTTTTTTCCCCCTAAGTTGCCGTGCTTATTGCTTAAAAACGCTCTATTTCCAGTGACTTCTCTCACTTCTGGGTGACAGAGGGACACCTCTGGAACACCACCAGAAAATGTCAACCAGATCTGCTGTATAATTTCAAAATAAAAGCCTACTTAAAAAGCAGCTTTTTATTTTTTTTCCCCTTAGTTCCTCTGCTTATAGCTTGAAAACTCTTTTTCCAGTGACTATTCTCACTTCTGGGTGACAGACGGACACCTCTGGAACACAACCAGAAAATATCAACCCTATCTGATGTATAGTTTAAAAATAAAAGCCTAGTAAAAAAGCACATTTTTACTGTTTTCCCCCTAAGTTGCCATGCTTACTGCTTAAAAACTCTCTGTTTCCAGGGTTTTCTCTGACTTCTGGGTGACAGAGAGACACCTCTAGAACACAACCAGCAAATGTCAACCAGATCTGATGTATGATTCCAAAATAAAAACATTTTAAAATAAGGCATTTTTATTTTTTTTCCCCAGAAGTTGCCATGCCCATTGCTGAAAAACTCTGTTTCCAATTACTTCTCTCACTTCTGGATGACAGAGGGAGACCTCGAGAAGACAACCAGAAAATATCAACCACATCTGATTATAATTTAAAAATAAAAGCCTTTTAAAATAAGACATTTTTACTTTTGTATTCAAAAATAAGTAGAAAATGTAGTGAAGAGCTGCCTCGCTCGCACCTGTCTCTAAACATATACATCTAAAAAATCTCACAAAATACATATTATAATTATGATAATAATAATATCATAATATGATGATGATTGGGACCGGATGCCTGGGGTGGAAAAACATTTCTGAGTGACTTCTTTGCCTGTTTATATTAGAAGTAGAAAAAAATAGTCATCAATTTCATAGTCAGTTAATGTTGGCATTAACTATGAACAGTGATGTCAGAACTCTTTTTTTCAGTAACGAGTAATCTAATGTGTTGCTATTTCAAATCCAGTAGTCAGACTACACTTACTTATTGAAATCACTTTGCATTACTGTACATTACTATTTTCTTTTGTAATTTAATTGTATTTCCTCTACGCGTCTTGGGGAGTAACCAACGTTTCTATGCAACAGTATCAGTAGTGACAGAAATGTAAACAATGGAGGGAGATGCACATTTCGTTGCTGGAAAAACAGGAACTATTTTGAGTTTAGTCGCCAAGTCCACTTATAATAAGCGGTTTGTTTTTTTTCTAAAGTCGATTGCAAATATAATGAATCGCGGGTTGCGCTTTTGGGCTTGTTTTTGTTTTGTAGTTGTTTTGAAATAAGCAGACATAAACCCCAGAATTTGGGAATTTCTGGTTCTCGTTCTGGTCTGGTCCCCAGAACCAGAACCAAACAAGGAGAAGCACTATTCAGCTATTATGTACCACAAATCTGGAACAAACTTCCAGAAAACTGTAAAACAGCTAAAACACTGACTTCCTTTAAATCTCAACTAAAAACCCACCTGTTTAGAGTTGTATTCGAAACATTATCAATTTACAAATTTAATGTCTTAATGTAATGTTTTTATTGTTGATTCTATGTTACATGACTTTGTTTTTTTAATTATGTAAAGCACTTTGAAATGCATTGCTGTTCAATTGTGCTATAAAAATGAAATTTGATTGACAGTGGGTCACATGACATGTAAGCTATTAAACACCAATCATATTTTTATAAATATAAAATAACATAAAAGATTTAAAAACATCTAAATTTGGGGAAAATGAGTGTACCTCATCTGCATAGACTGGTAGAACAATTTTCACACTGATTTTAACTCAATAGGTCACCTGACCTAGAAGCTATTGAAGAGAAATGCTAAATTTAAGCTAAACAAATAGGTAACAAAATAAAATGCATGTGCCAGTTTAGTACAACAATAACACACTGATTTCTATTCAATGTGGCACACAATATTGCGGAAAAACATATTTAATATTAAAATTATTTAAAATATTGAATATGACTTGACATTTTAATAGAGGGTAGTGTGTATCATGCAAAAGGATGAATTACCACTTTTTGTATCAGTTGGTCACAAGGCAAGGCATTTATTAACATTTGTTGGACAGGAGTGTTTGTTTTGTAAATTTGTTGACAGTCCCTAAGTGAACCTCCGAGCGCTTGAGGAGGGAGCTAGAGAACGGCTGGCTGAAATTAGCGTTCATAAATCGGATCAACCTTGAGCTAAACGCCGCTTGCTCGGCGGATATTGGAATATCCAATATCCAACTCAAAACTAACCTCACTGCAGTCGGCAACACAATAAAACCACCGGGATAAAGTTTGTTTTGGTCTGTGGGCTGTAAAGATGGCACAGAGTGACTGCGCAAGACGTAAACGCCCCACAATGTCTGACGCAGTGACGTTGGTTCCTCCTTATTAACATAACGATGCAGCAGAGAAAGAGCAAGCAGAGAAGGGAGAAGCAGAAAAAGGACAAGCACAAACAGGACAAGCAGAAACAAGAGAGGAGGCAATGACAAAAGGAGGGCTTGTATAAGGAAAAGACAAAACAAAATATCTACTTTTCTTGACAAAAACGCATGTTTAGGGGAAATGAAAAAGAAAATATATACATTTCTTGACAGAAAACTCGTGTAAGGACAAGGAAAAACTAAATATATATTTATGCTTTTATTTCTTATGTCAGTTTTGGTCCTCCATAGGAGTCTGGGCACAGTGAGGATTGCCATGATGACGATGGCGGATCAATCATTCTTATTGACAAAGAGTATTAGAGATTGAGAGTACGATGAGATCCTGGCAGTCTGAGAGGCAGCTACTCAGAGATCCAGGGAAAAGGCGGTGCTGCGCAACTGCCAGGAGTCAATCGGGGTGAGGCAAAGCAACTCTCCCAGCAGATAGTAGTAAACACCTTACAGCCATGGCTAACTCCGGGAGTCAAGGTAGAAAAGCCTTTTCCCCATAGTCCAAAAGACCTTTTTTTACTCCTCCACCCACACCCCCCAACACACAATCATACATTTTTTGGCATCTTGTTTTGACCTATGATGTTTTGTCAAAAATTGCATACAAGCGAATGAAGTATTGCCTTCATTTTCATGCTAATGTTATAAAATTGTGTGACTCAAGGACCAAAATGCAGCCACAGTATGTCCAAAAGAAAAACATAAGTACAATCATTTGCATATTGAGAGTTTACAGAGGCTGATAATCTCCCCACTCAGCTATCGGATCACTGTTGAAACTTTGAGTTTTATGTGAAATCCACATAAATTAAATGACAGAAACAAATTTTCTCACCACATCTTTGATTCATTTTGTCCAGCTGTAGATTCTAAGACTCTGTCCAATCAGAGTCAGGTATTGTGTAGTTGGTGCTTTTAATCAGTTTTCAGCTAATTAAATCCACTCTATGAAACACAAAATGTCACTAAAATTACTCTGTTCCTCTAAAATCTTTCAGAAAATCGTAAAATTGAATCAAAGGAATTATATTGTTTGCCGGATATTGTGATATATATCATATCGTGATCAGAATATCGTATCGTGAAATTATTGTATCACTACACCCCTAATAGAGGACAAGTTATAATTTTATTTTTAGTCAATTCTTTTACTAAAGATTTTTAGAGACAAGTGGCTCATATTGAACAGCAAACTGAATTGAATCATAGCGCCATAGAATGAACAGAGGGCATTGTGTGTTTCCTCAATAATTGTAAAGTTCTTGTTTTTTTTGTTTTTTTGCTCTTTAACGTAATGTTTTTCTTCTTTATTCTCTCACTTCCTTGTCTGTACCTCAACCTCTGTGAACCTTTTCTCTCTGTTTGCTCCTCTGTTTTGAGTTTTCTCTCTGTCTGACTCATCCTCTTCCACCTTGTTTTCTTACTCATTTCCTTTCTTGTGTTTACTCCCTCTTTCCTCTCCCTTTGTGCAGATTGTTTCTTCTGGAGTCTGGCTGACTTTGTTCCTTTCAGGTTTCCTCCTGTTATCCTCTTGCTGATGTTCCACTTGTTTCAAGGCCTACTTCTCATTTTGCTTTGGCTTTCTAACCATCTCATTTTACATTCTCTGTGGCTCTAACATCATCAACATCTTTCCTGTAATCTTTTCTTTTGCACCATATGTTTCACATTTTCAGTCAAGACCCAAATGCATTATTTACATTTATTACTGTCTCTCAGATGGTAATCTTAGATTCAGATATTTGCACTTTTGTTTCAGATTTTCTTCTTGCAATGATTAATGCCAAAAGACATTAATATTTATTTCCTTTGTACAGTGATAGTGATCCTGTTTGTGATGAGGAAACATTACCAGAAGGATTCTTTGGCCAGTATGAAGAACAATGGTGAGATCCATGAGCAGCTGGTCACATATGATGAGGAAGGAGGAGGAGAGATGGACACAAATGGGTATGTAGAAAAACATGTATAGTTCATATAAACCTGAGGAAGACATTTTGTCCTTTGCAGTTTTCTCCATGAAAATCAAGATAATTTCTGTTCTTTTTCTTGCAAATGTTTTTTTTTCTTTATCCTTGTGAGGTTGTGACTTCACTTGGTGATTTTCTCTTTTGTTCTTCATTTCCACTAAAGGGAAATAAAAGCATCAGCTCTAGAAACTCAAGTATTTTCTGCGATTCCAAGAAGCTTCTTGGAATCGCAGTCTGATCGGAACAATTCAAGAACGTTTTGATAATTTGTAAAGTATGGAAAATACAAGAAAGGTTTTACCCATCCAGATCCAGAAAGAGCTTTGAAAACAAAATATTTAGAAATAGCACAACATAAAAGGAAGATATTATTTAAAAGTTATTTTTAATGAATTAAAATACCATTGAAAAGTTCTTTAATTTCTGCAATTCAAGTCAAAAAGTGACACTCACCTGTTTGTGGTTCAGTCAGGAGTGAAAATAGTTTTATATTTTTGCTGGTACTATGGCGAAAATCGTCAGTGGCTCATTGTGAGAACCAAATAAAATCATAAGATTTTACTCTACTGTAGACTACCTCTATGGATAACACAGAAATTAGAAACACTTCACAATGTGGAAAAAATATAGATTTTGGTTCTGCCACACAGGGTGGAAAGTAAAAGTTACATTTGCTGTAATTACAGTTTGTCTAATTTGTCTTGTAAATTGTTTGCAAAACCTGAACTTTTACTTTTTTTAAATTTGTTTTGAAGAAAGTTATTCTGCTACAGTTGAAATCATATTCATTAATAAGTAAAAAATAAAACATAAGACAAAACCAGAAAAACAGCATTGATTCTTTCAGCTGGGTTTGTATTAAGATCTCATGGCGTTGCATCAATGGGATGACAGAGGAGTAAAACCTATCAAGTTAACTTGCTGTCATGGTTTTAACCTGTCATTCACGAGAGGACCCAAATTTGGGTCCTCTCGTGACAGGGTTGTCAAACTCCAGTCCTCAAGGGCCGCTGTCCTGCAACTTTTAGATGTGCCTCTGCTGCACCACACCTGAAAAGAATAATTAGGTCATTAGCAAGGCTCAGGAGAACCGATCTACACAGGGAGGAGGTAATTAAGCCATTTCATTCCACTGTTTTTTTTTACCTGTGGCACATCTAAACACTGCAGGACAGCGGCCCTTGAGGACTGGAGTTTGACACCCCTGTTGTGAATGACAACCTGTGAACAACAGGTTAATAGCTGATCTGACCCACATTCAGAAACCCTAAAACAACAGAACAGTTTTAAGGATTTATTTACAAAAAATTTGAAACTGTAGGAATCAGCAGCAGGAGGCACCAGGGGAGCAGAAGTTTCGGCACCCTGAGGGCAGACAGGAGCAGGTGAGTAGAATAATAAAATAACGGACCACATACTGTAGGGTATGCTTACGCCAAGAATGGGGCAGTTCGACAGAGGATGGGTGGAGTGGGATCCCATGAGATGATTGGAGCTGAATTCGTCGGAACGTGGACCAGATGGAGTCTTGCTTACAGGTCTGTTTGTTTGGGCCAATCTGGAGCACGGCGGAGGGAGGAGCAGGTTCGAGCACAGTGGAGCAGTAACGGAGTGGAGACGGGTCCAAGGTACCAGCCAGGTAAAGGTTAATTCGGAAGGTTATCGGCAGTGTGTGAATCCTCACAGGTCTGGGGAATAACTTGGGCAGAGACCTGGGTTTTTCGTCTGGGAGACCTCGATAGGAAAACAAAACAAAACCAATTAATATCAAGCAGATCGCTAGTAAAGCACAGGAGAAGGCTAGAAGTTACCACGAAGGTTAACGCTCTGGCGTCGGAGTTCTGGCAGCAGTCTCTTCTTATACTATGTTGACGCTGATGACTCGCCTGCAAGCTCCTGCTCCCCAACTGCGCTGCCTGCATCTGGTGGAGAACTGACAAGTGAAAATGGAGCAGATCCCAACATTGCCCCTCCACCACCCCACCCTTACCCCAACGGCTGCCTCCAGGCGGTCCCGAGGAAGACGAAGGAAGGGAAGCATGATAATCTGAGATGAGTGAAGGGTCGCAGATGAAGGAATGGGGAACCCATTGTCGGTCTTCGGGACCAAAGCCTTCCCAATCTACTAGATACTGCCAACCACGGCCACAACGACGGGAGTCGATGATCCTGCAGACAGTATAGATGGGATCTCCCTACTGGTCCTGGGTGGATGGAGGGGGCATGGTTGGAGGGCACAATATACTGGTAATGACATTCTTTATTTGGGAGACATGGAATGTAGGATGTACACGGAGATTAGAGGGAAGACTGAGACGGACGGCTGTGGGGGTTGATGATTGATTCAATGACGTATGGGCCAATGAAGCGTGGGGCAAGTTTTCTTGAAATGCATTTGAATGGAATATCTCTAGAAGAGAGCCAAACCCCCTTTCCCGTGCATATTTGGGTGCTGGTCTGCGTCTGCGGTCAGCAAAACGACGGTTCTGGTCTGCAATGAGCTGGAGGGCTGAAACAGTGCTGGACCAGATCCACTTGCATCAATGGATATGGTGGCTGATTGACGTTACAGAAATGCCTTTTTCATCTTCCGGGAAGAGAGGTGGCTGGTAACCCAGGGAGATTTCGAAGGGATTGTGGCCTGTGGCTGATGAGATGTGTGAATTGTGGGTGCATTCAATCCAGGGAAGAAACTTGCTCCAGTCTGAGAGGTTGGATGATGTGAGACAGTGCAGAGGAGATTCTAGTTCCTGGATCATGTGTTCTGTCTGACCATGGTAACCCGATAAGAGGGATATCTTGGCATTGAGGACGAGACAAAATTGCTTCCATACCTGGGAGATAAATTGTGGTCCACGGTCAGACAGGATTTCCACAGGAATGCTGTGTAGCCGGAAAACATGTTTAATGTTGAGGTGTCTGGAAAGCTGAAGGGAGTTTTCTGAGAGAGATAAGGTGGCATGCTTTAGAAAAACGGTTGATTATGGTTAGAATAGTTGTCATACCTTGAGACGCAGGCAACTCTGTGACGAAATCTATGGCAATGTTGGACCAAGGCCTTTTGGGGATCTCCAGAGGGTGCAGGAGACCTGCAGGTGGGTGGTGGGACGACTTATTGCGTGCACAGACGTGGCAGGCGAGGATAAACTCTTTACGTCCTTGTGTAGGGAGGGCCACCAGAAGCGTCAAGCAATAAGAAAAATAATTCTGCTAATGCCAGGGTGAGCGGAAAACTTGGTGAAGTGGAACCAGTGAATGAAACGGACGAAAGAGGGAACATAGGTCTTATTAGGAGGACCATTACCTGGGTCGGGCTCTTTCTGCAAGGCCTGCTTGACAACATCCATAATCTCCCATGTAATTGCACCGACCGTACAACTGGAGGTAAATTGGAGCCGGGGTATCTTCTGTGCCATCCCGCGAGTAAGGTCGAGAAAGGGCATCAGGCTTTGTGTTCTTGGAGCCTGGGTGATATGAGATCAAAAGAATAAACCTTGAAAAAAACAAACACCAATGGGACTGCCATGAGTTCAGTTGTTTTGCGGTCTGCAGGTAAAAAAGGTTCTTATGGTCTGTCCAAACCAATACTGGATGCTCAGCACCCTCCAGTTATTGACACCACTCCTCCAGAGCTAACTTGGAAGCGAGGAGCTCTCGATCCCCCACTTCGTAGTTCTTTTCTGCTGGTGTCAGTCGGCGAGAGAAAAATGCGCAGGGGTGAAGTTTCTCATCAGGAGTGGTCAGCCTCCCTGGTCCATGTGAAGGTAACCTTGGTGGAGGTAAGAGCAGTGTGGCGGTCTGGCTGTAATTTCTGATGAAACGACTGTAGAAGTTGGAGAATCCTAGAAATCTTTGTAACTGCTTACGTGAATTCGGAACCGGCAAATCCATGACGGCCTTTATCCTTTCCGGATCTGGTCAAACCTGGTCGAACCTGCCCACCCTCTAAATGCCTAGGAAGGAGATCGATGTTTTGTGAAGCTCCCATTTCTCTGCCTTGATGAAGAGGCGGTTCTCTAAGAGGCTTTGGAGGACAAGGCGGATGTCTCTGCAATGGTTCTCAATGTTCTGAGAGTAGATCAGGATGTCATCTAGACAGACGAAAATTAAGATGTTTAAAAAATCTCTGAGGACGTCATTGATGAGGGCCTGGAAAACTGCAACAGAGTTAGAGAGACCAAATGGCATGACGAATATTCAAAATGACCAATACGGGTCTTAAAAGCCGTCTTCCATTTGTCTCCTTGACAGATACGGACAAGATGATAAGCATTATGGAGATCAAGTTTAGAAAAAACTACAGCTTCTTGTACTGGTTCGAATGCTGAGGAAATAAGTGGGAGTGGATATTTGTTTTTCACTGTAATGTGGATAATCCCCTATAAGTCAATGCAGGGCCTGAGTGAGCCATCCTTCTTACCCACAAAGAAAAATCCCGCCCCTAGTGGTGACAATGAGTGTCTGATGATGCCTGCTGCTAATGATTCACTGATGTACTTCTCCATGGCTTGACGCTCAGGTTTTGAGATGGTAACCCCTTTCCCATCTGGTAAAGCGGCTCCAGGTAGAAGATCAATGGCACAGTCATAAGGACATCGTGGTGGTAGAGAGAGAGCCTTGTGTTTACTGAATATCTGCTTGAAGTCATGATATTCTTCAGGGACCAGAGATAAATCGATGGGTTCCAAGTTCTCCACAGCGGCTGGACACAGACTTGGAGGTATGGCAGACTGGAGGCAGTAGGAAAGACAGATAGCAGACCAGGACTCTAAACAATTATTGGACCAGTTTATGTGTGGGTTATGGTGTTAAAGCCAGCTAAACCCCAACACAGTAGGGGACTGGCATGTCAGGAAGACAAAAAAGGAAATTGTTTTGTGGTGATTTCCGGAAATGGTAAACTGGAGTGGCTTTGTTCTGTGGGTGATTTTCGGCAGGGAATCCCTGTTCAGAGCAGAAACATTGAATCGGGAAGGTAATCTGATAGTCTCTATTTTTGTCTGTTTTACTAATGAATAATCAATCAGGTTTTGCTCACAACCTGAGTCGATGAGAGATGGAGAGAATCATTATTAAAATGTAGAACAGCTGGGAGCAGAAGGCAGGATGAGGATGTGTTTCTTTGGTCCGTCAGTTTCCCCATTCTGACTGACAGACCTTTAAGTTTGGGCGGATGGGACAGGCCGCTATGTAATGACCGGACTCAGTCAAACAGTCAAACACTCTCGGCTGATCTGCATAGGTTTGGGCTCGGGCAATGGATTCCTAGGCGAGTCCTCAGTGAGCTGAAAACTCAGTGAGTTTTCAGCAAGGGTACGTAAGTGACTTTCTGGAGTGTTTTTCGCTTCTCTGACCCCTTCTCTTTCTGACACAGTTATCTAGACGGGTGATGGGTATTTTTCCTTTCGAACCTACATAAAAGAATCACAGACAACGTATATGAATTTTATGGCCAAGCTTTTGCAAAAGGAGAAGACTCCGTCAACTGCTCCTCCGAGCTGTTCACAGAGCGTTCTGGTCTGCTTCTGCGTGAGCCCCTGTTTTATTGTCAAAGAAAAACAGCCAAGGGGGCAGTCAGGAAAAACAACAGAGGTCGTAAAACTTCTAACCCAAACAACTAGCAACCCAGTTCCAGGTGTGATATCTGATCTACGGTCTGAGCCCGGTTCAAATCTCGGTCAAACTGTTAACAAGACAAAATACGACTGCACACAGGCAGTTAGGAGGTATTCTGGTTGATAAGAATTTAAGGTCTGAGAAACACAGAGTTAACTGTTTCACATGAAGATGAACAGACAGTCCTGACCTCCAGGTCAGTTCATACACACATAAGGAAGAGAACACTTTAAACAGAAAATCACAACGATCTATAGACTGAATGTGAACTAAAGTAATAACAAAATAATAATACCGAAAAATCTCTAACAACGGGTAGCAGCAGTCTCTGGTTCATCTAACGGGACTAATTCATCTTTAATGGACTCACTCAATGACTGAAAAAACGCACTTTTAAGGGCCGCATCATTCCAATCAGAGGATGCGGCTAATGTGCGAAACTCAATAGAAAACTCTGCCACCGATCTTTGTCCCTGCCTTAAAGCCCACAAGTGGCGTGAAAGACTTGTCTGGTCCGATGTGTCACTGAACACCTCAATAAACTCAGAGAAGGAACATCCAGAGCTATCCGGGTCGTCAAACCGAGCCTCTGCCCATCTTAACGCTTTTCCACTGAGAAGACCTAGAATAAAAGAAATCTTGGTATCATCAAGTGAATGTACGATTAAAGACTAATGAGCATTGTAACAAAAAACCTCTGCAGCCTCCACTCTCTCCAGAGAATTTATCTGGATTAGGAGATCTGAATTTGTGGGAAGAACTTATCTGTTGGGTTATTGGTGGAGATGTAGCGCCATCTTCAGGCTCAGAAGTGGGCTCGATCCTACTCTGCTGAAATTGCACAATGAGGTATTCCAAATGCTGGTTTGTGGCTTCCTGCTGCCTGCTGCTTACCGAGAGACGTGAGAACTGCATCATGAGATTGAAGCAAAGAGTGTTGTTCAGCTGAAGTCTTTTTGAGGGCATCTGCTGGGTCAATGTGGCCAGAGCGTTGTCATGGTTTTAATAGCTGGTCTGACCCACATACAGAAACCCTCAGACAACAGAACAGTTTTAAGGATTTATTTACAAAAAATGTGAAACTGTAGGAATCCGCAGCAGGAGGCGCCGGGGGAGCAGAAGTTTCAGCACACTGAGGGCAGACAGAAACAGGCGAGTAGAATGATAAAAAGCATACCCTGCTCGGCGTAAGCAGGGTATGCTTACGCCGAGAATGGGACAGTTCGACAGAGAACTGGTGAGTGGGATCCGTTGAGATGATTGAAGTTGACTTGGTCATTAGGTGAACCAGATGGAGTCTTGCTTACAGGTCCGTTTGTTTGGTCCAATTGGGAGTGCAGTGGAGGGCGGAGCAGGTTCGTGCACATTGGAGCAGTAATGGAGTGGAGACAGGTCCAAGCTACCAGCCAGGTAAAGGTTAGTCTGGAAGGTTATCGGCAGTGTGTGAATCCTCACGGGTCAGGGGAATAACTTGGGCGGAGATCCGGGTTTTTCGTCTGGGAGACTTCAATAGGAAAACAAAACAAAACCAATTAATATCAAGCAGATTACTAGTAAAGCACAGGAGAAGGCTAGAAGTTACCACGAAGGTTAACGCTCTGGCATCAGAGTGCTTGCAGGTGCCCCCAGCCGCCCCTGCAAGCTCCTGCTCCTTGACGCCATTTGGTGGAGAACTGACGGGATCTGCTCCATTTTCACCTAACACTTGCTGAATTTAATGCATCAGTTTAACAGTAATAGGCAGCAGTTTTATCTTACTTTGTAAACTTGAATAATATTTTAACAACAAATGGAAATGTCATTTTATCAGGTATTATAATTTGTATTGATTAAAACTGAAAACAGAAAATCAGATAGTTAGTTTGGAGTCGATTATTTAAAACTAGATAGGAGTAACAAGATATTGGAAATTAGTGTCCCATTAAAAATACACATACTATTTTGTGTTGCTTTTTTATTTGTAAATGTGCTCTTTTAAATAAAAAACAGTTTGAGGCCAATATGTTCTCTTTTCCTTTGTGATGAGGAAAGAGAGTTATTTCTCAACAAAAAGTTAAATTGTAATGAGGTCCTTGTCACTTTTAATATAAGTAACTTTTCTGTATTTAAGTGTTTTGTTGTTGGTGTTTCTCAAATAACTTCAGTCCTCACTGTCTTTTCTTTTGAACAAATTAGTTATTGTTTTCTGCACTTTATCAGGTTTTGATTTCTCTTGAATTAAAAATTCACTGTCCTGCGGTGTTTTCCCATTTTTTATTTTAAAGTCTATAAATAAATAAGCGATTTATTGTTCGTCCTGACCCAATGCAAGCGGCATTTTTTTATGTCCATAGACCACCTGGGTAAAATGTCCCAGTCAGGCACGTGCAGAGGAGGGGCTAGGGGTGCTTGAGCACCTGCCCCTTTTGCTCCTTGCCCCCAAGTGCCCTTTTGGTCAATTTTTTATTTATTTATTTTTTTGGGTGTTATTATTTTCTAAGCCCTCTTCTGACACTTAATAACATGTACTAAAATTATTTGTTTTTTTGTTGGGGTTTTTTTGTACAACATAATAAGCCGGTCACCTTGTTATCTTTGACCTTTTGCCCGTGACGCATGACACAGTTGCCTCTCCCACAGTGAGATAAGGCGGCTAACTGGAGCTCAACGTAGCGAACGTTCCAGATTACAGAACAGTTTTTGGTGAATTAAAAAACCGTTTTTGGTGAATAAAGTGGAGTAGACTTGCTACTTGTCAGATGACGGAAAACGTTGAAGTATCGTTTCTGCTTCAGCACTGAGTAGCGGTTTAAGCAGAGAGGTAATGAAATACAACAGACACTGACAGGCCTCTGCGTCTGCCTTTCTCTGAAGAACTACTGAGTGGGAGGAGACAGCCAGGTGAGGAAAAACTGTTCTCATCTATCGATTCAGTATTTTTATCATACAGACATTAGGCTGTTGTTGTTGTGCTATTAGCTAGCTGCTAGCTAACGACTTTGCTAGCAAAGCAAGATAACTGAAAAGCTTCTTCCCTGTATCTTTAATGATAACAGTCATTCTTCATTATCGCTTGTGCAATAGGGGCACATCGCCCGTCCAAAACCGATCATCTCCATAATGGATATATGTCCGATATTCTAATTTCCTTTGCTGCATAATGTACACTGCATTTATTCCAGCGTTAGG
>NW_015115666.1:0-4399 GCF_001443285.1 Poecilia latipinna
CTTTCATTATTTTATAGCAAATCATTTACAGTACTTAACCCTATAAAGCCTGTCCCATCAAAAAATTCAATTCAGAAAATTCAAATTTTTAGAACTAGGATCTTCATGAAGCCTTGAAGCAAAATAATAATAAAAAATTTTGCCATGTCATTTATTTTATAAGATATTTTTGTATCACATTTGATACAGCGGGGTTTTGGCTCACAACAATGTAAATTTTAGATGCAAAAACAAATATTGCCTATAATATTTAGAAAGTATGCAACACTTTAGGAAGTTTTTTCTCTTAGTTACTTTTCCACCAACAACTTTTTACAGCCATTTATTTCACATCGTGGTAGGCACCAAAAGAGTTTCTGTCCTTGTTCAGGCAAAGATGTACGTTAAACATTTTACAGTAGAAATATGAAAAGTGATTTCCAGAACAGTGCTTGAGTCTCTGTTGGGCTTCCCATTTTGGAAAATGATCAATGCCATTCTTTCTCACATCAAGAGGCACACTGCAGCTTGG
The DNA here is from genome assembly GCF_001443285.1 of Poecilia latipinna. Taxonomy (NCBI): domain Eukaryota; kingdom Metazoa; phylum Chordata; class Actinopteri; order Cyprinodontiformes; family Poeciliidae; genus Poecilia; species Poecilia latipinna. Next base: position 512 of record NW_015115666.1, read on the forward strand.
TCTTCTACAGGGTGCCGTTGAAGTTGCTTCAGGAGAGGAAAGTAGTCTACCATACTTGATTTTGATCTTTCTTGGACTTGTAGGAGAAGTGCCAACCAAAGTATTTTAGGTTGTAGCTTCAGCTAATCTCTTCTGTAGAGGTTTCAAACATTGATGATGGTTACTGTAACAGTGTGCCAATAAATGTACATGCACCATTTTCTGGATCCGAACTTCGAAAATGCTGATAATATACCAAGAAGAGCAAAACCTCCCATGAACTTCAACAATATCTGGCTTGAGAACCATTATATGACTTTTGGAGTGGCTGGAAGACTGCTTCATGGCGAATGGAAATGGACTGAAGAATGACAGAGGGTGAATGGGCTTCAGATTGAACCAGGACAACAACCTAATTGTGATCTAGTGTGACAGGTAGTGAACATATTTCTTCATTTGTTGGCATTGAACCAGTGGAAAATGTTCTGCAATCCCCTGGATCATTTCATCAGTGACAAAGTGCTTGAATATATGAATGGAATTATGCAACAACTGGTCTTTGAGCCTTCCTAAACCCTGGCAGTGACATCAACATATTGAACTTGACAGTATTTTTCTCCATTATTTGCTTTTCATATTGGTCTTAACTGATTAATTTTTGACTGTGTCCAGGGTAGTTGTTTGGCCTGGGTTACACTTTGATCATCATAGTCTTCATCATAGTTGGTCTCTGAATATTCTTCATCATGCATCGCTGGGGGAGTCCAGTCCTCATCATAATCCTCATCATCTTCTCCTTACCGCTCTATGTAGCTTGAATTGGCATACATTATCATGTTGATGACTATTCAAAGAATTTTCTCTCTCTTCTTTCTTTACTCTTGTTAAATCTAAAATATACATAACTAGTCAATACACCATAAAGATTATGGTTTTAGAGGAAGTATGTGAAAAAAACCCAAAATTTATTTTGAAATGACTTTTAATGATAATTATTGAGTAAACAAAAGTTTGTGGCTGAACTGTGGCTGCTATGACATTGATTACTTTATAAAAATATTACATTACTATTCAGTGATAAAGCACCTTAAATAATTGCAGTATCAAATATATGGAGGGCCAAAACTGACATAAGAAATAAAAGCATAAATATATATTTAGTTTTTCCTTTTCCTTACACATGAGTTTCCGTGAAGTAATGTATATATTTTCTTTTTCATTTCCCCTTAAACTAGGGTTGCCACCTGTCCCGTAATTGGCTAAATGTAGATTCCCGTATTCTACAAATGTGTATGTGTAATAAAAAAGAAGCGGTCCCCGAGTACTTTATATAGTAGGCTGCCCCAGTCATTGTTTGACTCACGGTGTTGCGATATTGTGCCCAACTGCTTTCTGGGTAACACACACTAGCCGACATGCTGCCGCCGCAAGCCCTCCCTCCCCCCTCTAGTTAGGTAGAGGTTGTTGTGAGTTAAAATGCTAAAACTTAACATTCTAACTTGAGTTTCAACTCAACTCAAGTTAAAACAACATTTTAACTCAAGTTTTAACTTTTCATCTCAGCTGGTTTGGTCACATGAGCTGCAGACTAACAGACAATCTTTTAAGAATACTTTGAAGATAAAACAACTGGTAAATAGTGGTGAAACCAAAAACAACTCTGTCTCAAATGTTTGCTGAAAGAACACGAAAGATGGCAAGAAATATTTTAGCAGAGAGCATCCATCCTCATTTTTTTGTCAATTTGAACCTCTGAGCTTAAGAAGGCGTTACTGTGTTCCTTTGGCAACTAAGAACATCTATTAGAAGTTACTGACAGTGCAATAATTATTTTTAACCAAACTAAATGATAACATTTACCTATAGCGTGCTAAGTATTTTTGCTTTATTCACAAAATGTTGATAATGTGATTCTATGAATATGATTTATCGTTTTAGAGTCGAAGGAAAATTTCCACCTTGATAGATTAAATAATTTCGTCTTATTTTTTCCTATATATAAGACTCTACCAACAAAAAGTCTCTCCGAATAATATATATGGCACGATCAAAACAAAACTGTGAATGTTTGCTTGTATCTGTTTAACAACCCTGGTTATTCTTCTGTACCTAATTCATTTGTTTGTTATTGACTTTTGTTCAATTAAATTTCTTACGTATACATAGCAAATGGCATTTTATTATAGTTGATCATGATCATATTGTTTTTCAGGTCTCCTTATTTCCTTTGTTCCTCCTATAATTGATGGAGATATATAGATATTTATAATGTATAAAAGTATTGTGATTTAATTAGTTTTACATTCTTAAGAAAATGAAAAAATGTGTTTTATAAGAATTTATCTTTTATCTTTTACTGGCAAAAGATAAATGATCTATATCTTTTGATAAATGATCATTTATCAAAAGATCATTTATCTTTTGATAAAAGATCACATGATTTATCTTTTGATAAATCAGAAGATAAATGATCTTTTGATCAAAAGATGAAATCATGTGATCTTTTTTGTCAAAAGATCAAAAAGATCTTTTATCAATAAGATAAAAGATCTTATTGTTAAAGATCTTTAATCTTTATCAATATAAAGATATTGATATCAATATAAAGATATTGATATCAATATATACCAATATGAAGATATTGATATAAAGATATATCAATATAAAGATATTGATATCAATATCAATATATATCTTTATATATTTTTATTTTAAAAATATATGCAAATTTTATATATTTTTAAAATAAAAATATATAAAAGAATATTTTTATTTTATTTTAAAAATAAAAATATTTTTATTTTTAAAAATAAAATTATTATTCTTTTTTTTTATAAAAATAAATTTTATTTTTAATTTTAAAAAAAATTATAGGAATATAATATAGAGAATAGGAAATAGCGCCCCCTTCACTTCCGGAGTGTAATGGTCCCATTTCCAAATTAGGTACAAGACTGACAGCGCTCCGTCCCGCCCCTTTCTGTTTGCTGCAGCGAAGTCCTTCTCCTCGGACGTTCACTTAGGGACTGTCAACAAATTTCCAAACCAAACACTCCTGTCAAATGTCACTCTAACAAATGTTAATAAATGCCTTGCCTTGTGACCAACTGATATCAAAAAGTGGTAATTCATGCTTTTACATGAGACACACTACCCTATTAAAATGTCAAGTCACATTCAATATTTTAAATAACTTTAATATTAACCCTCTGATGCGTGAGTGACTGACTATACAGTCTTCCGTGAGTGGGTCCTTTTTGACCCGGGTTACAATCAATGTGTTTTTATGCTACTTTTGTCATTTTGATTCAAAATAATGTTTAGTATGATACTTTCTGCTGTGTTTTATTTCACACAAGAATTATTTCATGTTTGAAATATTTTCATTTTCACTTTTTTAAACGTTTTTAGAACAATTTGTAGAACATTTCTGACAATTTGTAGAAAATTTTTAACACAAAATGACAACAGCAGCAATTTTACAACAACAATGATGAAATTTCAATAATGGACAATGTTAACATCCACTGTGTGTGTGTGTGTGTGTGTGTGTGTGTGTGTGGGTGTGTGTGTGTGTGTGTGGGCATGAGGGGGGCTGCAAAAGAGCACGTTTCTTGAAACTAGCTAGCTAACCAAGCTAGCTAACATTACTGTCTCTATTCTATTATGCTATGTGTATCACGTATGTGAGTGTGTGTATGTGTGTGATTTATCCATCCATCCATCCATCCATCCATCCATCCATCCATCCATCCATCCATCCATCTTCCGTTTATCTGGGGTCGGGTCCTGGGGTCAGCAGCCTAAGTAAGGAGGCTCAGAGTTCGCTCTCCCCAGCCACTTGTTCCAGCTCCTCTGGGGGAACCCATGGCGTTCCCAGACCAGCTGAGAAACATCGTCAGCGTGTCT
>NW_015115666.1:7851-9197 GCF_001443285.1 Poecilia latipinna
TGAATTAAAAGGAAATACAAACAAAATAAAAAATGAAAGGAAAGGAAGAAAGAAGAAGAGAATCTAATGCTGATCTAAAGTATGTAAACTAGGAGCTCCTGTTCAGGGTTGCTAAGTATCCTCTGTGGTCTAATTCCATTTCTTGGTTGGGTGAACAGGAGTCTGAAAAACAGTCTAACAATGTTGATCCAGAAGTTTCCTCTGGGCTTCTGGTCTCTGCATCTAAAGTGAGTACTCGACAGTTTCTGATAAAATAAGATAAAGAGCGACTAATCTAATTCCTTTTCTGGGTTAAAGTGAGTACTCCACAATTCCAAATCCTTTTCTGGGGTAAAAGCAATACAAACTAAGCTGATTCTGATTCCATTTCTGGGCTGTATAATGTTGATCTAAGTAGTGCGTACTCCACAATTTCTAATTTTACTAATAAACTAAAAATAATCCTTCTCTGGGTTAAAGATGAGTACTCTACCTACACAGCCACACAGCCACAGTCGCCCCTAGTAACACAATAAAACCACCTTGATAAAGTTTGTTTTGGTCTGTGGACTGCAAAGATGGCACTGAACGACTGCACCTAAACGCCCCACAACGTCAGACACAGTGACGTTGGTTCCAAAGTTCTATTGACCAATAGCAGAGGAGCTGGGCATAGAAGGCAGCTCTCATCATTAGTATAATGATGCACACGGAAAAGTAAAAACAAGAGAAGAGGCAATGACAAAAGAACGAGGGCTTGTACAAGGAAAAGACAAAACAAAATATTTACTTTTCTTGTAAACTCATGTGTAAGGGGAAATGAAAAAGAAAATATATACATTACTTCACAGAAACTCATGTGTAAGGAAAAGGAAAAACTAAATATATATTTATGCTTTTATTTCTTATTATGTCAGTTTTGGTCCTCCATAGATTTCAGACAAGTCACTAAAACGCTATTCTCCGCTTTGGCCAACAGAGGGTATGTCATTCTTTCCTAAGGAAATGCTTCAAATCATTCTTGAAAACTAAGCCCGAGTAAAAGAAAAATATACCTTAGTACATTAAATTTTAACATACTTTAAATTGTACTATTTTGAAACAACTTTTTTGTGCCTAGTATATTTTAATAGTATTTAAATAGTATAAATGTACAATTTTTAGTGTACTTGGCATACTTCAATGTACTTTTTTGGAACAACTTCAAGTAGTACTTAGTATACTTTATGTACACTTTATGTAGTATTCAAGAGATTGATTAGTATATTTTGAATGTACTAATTCTGTCATAGAATTATATTAAATATATACTTTTAATATACTTTAAATATATTTTAAATATACTACTAATACATTAGTAATGTATT
>NW_015115666.1:12464-26077 GCF_001443285.1 Poecilia latipinna
TTGCTAATAAAGAACATTTTAATTACTTATAAAAGTCTTCTTTATTCCTACTTTCCTATTTTGTACATTACATGCATAACTACACTGCAGTACTTGCATTGTAGTTATGCAATGTAGTAGACTACAATTACATGAAAAGATTACGCAAGATGTTCAAGGTAATTCAAATATTTTGTTTTATTGACATTTTAAAATGTCCAATTTTACTCAACTTTATGAACTTTACATAAATGATCAGTTTACAAGTCAGAAGTGAACACAATGAACATGAAAATTTTAGTGTGACTAAAAAACTAATTTATTACTTTAAAGAACAAAAATAAAAGAACTTTTAAAATTAAAAACAGAGAATTAAAATAAAAGAACATTTTAATGTGAACATCTCATTTCTTCTTTTTTTTCAATGAAGTGTTTGTTGTTACATTTGCGTAATAATTTGGTGGATAAAGAACAGAGGAAAACCGTTGTGGTGGATGTAGCAATACCAAGTGACTGCAACATCAGGAAAAAGGAGCACGAGAAACTGGAGAAATACCAGGGCCTCAGAGAGGAACTGGAAAAGACGTGGAAGGTGAAGACCACAGTGGTGCCTGTGGTCATCGGGGCCCTCGGGGCAGTCACCCCCAAACTGGAGCAGTAGCTCAAACAGATCCCAGGAACATCAGACATCAGTCCAGAAATGTGCAGTTCTAGGCACAGCCAAGATACTGCGCAGAACCCTCAAGCTCCCAGGCCTCTGGTAGAGGACCCGAGCTCAGAGGATGAAAGAGACCACCCGCGGAGGGTGAGAAGGGAATTTATAATTATTTGAGTGACATTATATTAGAGTTTTTTTTTTTTAAGTTTAATTACCGCCCATTGGTACATGTGTTAGTAATGTAATTCAATGCCAACAAATAAACCTACCATTCTCTGACCAGATGTTGATTGCAAAGCTTGGTCACCAACATTAGTCTGCAATATTGACAAAAAGCAAAAACAATACAACAGTTTAATAATTTAAAATAAAAATTAATATTGTTAGAGATAACGATGAACAAAAATGTAAAAAAATATGATTATTATTTATGAAACCAACGCAAGTTTGTTTATATATTTACTGCACTGTATATAACTGAACGAAGATAATGAATAAACAAACTTACCACCAACAAGCAACACGTTAGCAGCCTTTGTCTCTTTGGGCTCCTTTTGTGACCCACATTTCATTTCCATCAGTTGTTGTCCCGTTGTGTTGTCGTCTAACTTGGAGTAGTACATCACCAGCTTGAATTTACAAAAAATACTATTATCAAGGACCTCTCTACTTTTAATAAGGCTTTTATTTTGAAACTTTCAGTAAGTTTCATTTAAAATGGCAACACTAATTCCATGTGTAATAGTGATTGGGTTAAATCAGTTATATAATGCTCAAAGCACAAGTAATTTAGAATACCAGCTAAGTCCTCCTCTATAGCAACAGACAGTTCCGCCATGTTGTAGTTCTGACATGCTGCTCAGGCCTCTGTTTTAACTGAGTCTTGGCCATAGATAGAACTACAGCTATGGCAGTTATGGCTGCTGGTTTGTAGTCCAAACCAGCAGCTCTGCCTTTCTCTGTATTCTGTTGCTATAGCGATTAATCCTCAGCCAACTGCCCTGTGTGTGAGACAGAAAGGTGGAGAATGATTTCTATCTTTATGAGAAACCCATGAAATGCTAATGTTTGTGCTAATGTTACTATCCTGAGGAAAAAAAAACATAAAAAAAGCTTATTATTGCACCGCCTATGGCGGTGCACTGACGTCACTGATGTCAGAGGAATTTATTTTAAAACTTTCAGTAAGCATCATTTTAATGACCACACTAATCCAGTGTGTAACAGTGGTTTGGTTAATCCAACTATATAATGCTCAAAACAGCAAATAGTTCTCCATGCCAGCTCAGCCCTCCTCTGTAATAATTGAGTGTTCCACCATGTTGTAGTTCTGACCTTCTGCTCTGCCCTCTGTATTAAAGTGTTCCGTCGTATTTAGAACTACAGAGTCTTTGTAGTCCAAACCAGCAGCTCTGCCTTTCTCTGTATTCTGTTGCTATAGTGATTAATCCTGAGCCAACTGCTGTGTGTGTGTGTGAGACAGAGGTGGAGAAGGATTTCTATCTTTGAGACACCCAGTCAGTTTTGATGAAAAAAGCAGACCGAACAACTGCTTCCCGTTCAGGATCCGTAAGACTGATCCAAAAACCGTTTGAAGCATATGAGAGGGCTATTTGTCGTCTCCGATAATCCAGTGATTCATATCTATAGGTCACTCACAGTAATTGCAGTGATGAGAGAAACATTGTGTGCACTGAGCTCAGAAATATGTAAAACACTGGGGTGGAGCGTCAGTTAATCATGTCCCATCACTTTGCTCTGAAGCACCTGGACCGAAAACCGTAAGCCCTAGGGAAATTTTGAAAACATTTTATGGGAGCAGGCATGCATATCAATGTCATGACCGACTTTCATACCAATAGAGCAATTTTTGCTGCCATGTCAGTCACTGCTCTCCCTATGCATTGCTATGGGCAGGCCCCAAATATGAAGAATAAAGAGACATTCTATTGGGGGTAGAACAATAGGTGCCTGCCATGCCAGTCACTGCTCTCTCTATCCCTCGCTGATGGATGAATTTTTCATTGAGTGATCAAATTACTCTTTCAAAGTAACTATGCAATCCCTGGTAATACGCTAACTACACTATATATCTGTCATGAGGTGTGATTGTTGGTGGTGAGGAGACGATGCAGGTTGAACCCAGGATGTTGAAGAAAGTGAATAATTTAATGAATGGAGCTCTACAGTCCAGAAACACAGGCAGCACGGTAGCAAGTAGCACGCAGCTAATACCGGTAGCAACTGAGTATAAGACTGAAAACGAGAGCTGAGTCGACACAGGACTTATCAGTTCAACTGTGAGCGACACACGCATGAGCACACTAGAATCTGACGACGACACTGACTACGACAAGGATCCGACAACGAACACAGACACAGGTGGGTTTAAATACACACGGGTAATCAGGGGAAATGAGACACACATGGGGAGCAATCAACGGGAAGGACAGGACCCAGACTCACAGGAACAGGACTACACAGGAAAAACTCAAAAACACGGATCTTGACAATATCATATGTGTGTAGGCCTGTCACAATAACAAATTTTGATTTTTGATAAATTATATTGTTGATTTGAGACCATTTTTAAATAATATAATGTTAATGGCAAAATAATAATGCAAGAACACAATCTGAAAGATCAGTAAACTTTAAATTATAATAAACATTTAACACTGCAACTGGAAGACATTTCAAATATCCAAAATAAATTAACAAAACGACAAAAAAAAAATGAATTTTGAAGTCTTTGTAAATGTTCCTTCAAAAAAAGTTTAGTTGAGAGCAAAGCACCAACCTGAAAGCTTTTATCAGACAGTTTTGGGTAGAAAGAAAGAAATAAAAAGAGAAACGATAAATCATGCCAATGGAAATGATTGAATTTGTTTTAATTTATCATGAGCACGGAGCTCGGTTCATTGTGCGCGTTGAAGCGGCACACGCCGACCCCGCCGCATGCGCAGCGTGTCGCAGCGCCTCGTGCGCCTCTGGATCTTTGCAACTCGGTGCGAATCACGCGCGCCGCTCTCCCAGGCGGCTCCAATGTAAACCTTAACTATAAACGCCATACCTCTGTCTTGGCTCAAAAACGCGCTCAATCCGAACTGTTAAAACTGCGACTATAACTCAGCCTTCCAGAGAGGAAAAAGGAGGTATACGCTCGGCAGCTGGGCTGATACAATTTACAATCAGTCTACAGTTAACTCACACATTGTGAATAACGTTAGAGTTGCTACCTCGTTCCCTGGCTGGGCTGATAGGTTTGGCGGGCCTGAATCGCTATCAACAAAAAAGTTTGCTTCATCTCCAAGACCACGAACAAAATATGCGTCCAGTTTTTGGCTTTTCCTTGCGCTTTTTTCCCCATCCTGTTCATTTGCCGCTACATGGAGCTCCACTCCTGTTAACTTGGTCCGTAAAAATGTTCTAGCTAGTTTGCCATCTGTTGCCAAGTGACTAATGATGACGTTGGTAAACGCCGAATGACAAGTTTTACCCAGAATACACATGGAGACAATAAGGACGATTCTCTTGTAATTTTGTGTGCCATAGAGTGAAATGTAAGAGTAACGATAATGCCAGTCATGTAGCATAACATTTTATTCAATGTTTTACACCCACAATGTCACTAAAATCAGTCGGTCAAGCTTTATGTAACCATGAGTCAACAATGACTGGGGCAGCCTACTATATAAACCCTGAATGAAACAGTTGAGATAATAAATGGATTTAATTAATATTTTGTAAATGTAGGGCCTAAATTAGCAGAACAAATAAATATATCAAACCCACTGGATATGGGTACACTGGAAATTTGTATAAAACAAAATACATCATCTATGTACCTGAAACCTGTAGACAAAATCGAAATTAAGGAAATAGTTAATCAATGTAATACTAAAAAATCAATGGACTGGAATGAAATTAACATGTCACTTATAAAAAGGATTGTTGTGTCTTTACTCCAACATAGTACATTTAAAAGAAGAATTCAGCTCGAAAGTAACATGAACGTGACTGTTACAATGTTTCTTTTCTAGCTACAACGTTACACATATCAATACACAGGCGGATAACCTCTAGGTAACTCAGTAGCTAGGGGAGTGGTTCCGCTGAAGTAAATAGATCCGCTTTATATACTACAAGGATAATCGATGATATTGCAGACCCTCTGACTTACATCTGCAACCTGTCATTCATAACTGGAACATTTCCAAATGCAATGAAAATTGCGAAGGTTATTCCTCTATTTAAATCTGACAATAAGCATATTATTAACAATTATAGACCTTTGTCAATTTTCAAAAATACTAGAAAAAGTTTTTAGTAAAAAGTTAGATAATTTCATTGAAAAGCAAAACATTCTGACTGATTGTTAATATGGTTTCAGAGAAAACCGATCAACTTCAATGGCACTGATGGCATTAACAGAAGAAATTATAGACAATATGGAAAGAAATTTGCAATTGCTGTATTTCTGGATCTCAAAAAAGCTTTTGATACCATCAATCATGACATGTTACTAAAAAAACTGGAAAGATATGGAATTAGAGGGGTGGCATTAAACTGGATTAGGAGTTACATTGGAGAAAGGAAACAATTTGCAGAATTAGATGGCCAGAAATCAAACTTACTAAACATAACTTGTGGGGTTCCACAGGGATCAGTGCTGGGACCCAAATTGTTCAATTTGTATATAAATGACATAGTTAAGGTATCAAACCTTATAAAATACATTATATTTGCAGATGACACAAGTATCTATTGTACTGGAGAAAACATTCAACAACTCTCAGAGGTGGTCGACACAGAAATGGAAAAATTAACACACTGGTTCAAAAATAATAAATTATCAGTAAATTTAGATAAAACAAAATTTATGATATTTGGAAATAATAAAAAACAGGAAAATAATTCAATTAAGATATCAATTGACAGTGTTTATTTAGAACAAGTACACGAAATAAAATTCTTAGGTGTCATATTAGACGATAAATTTAGCTGGAAACCACAGATCAGCCTAGTAAAATCTAAAATAGCCAAAAGTGTTGCTGTTCTAAGAGGAATTACTTTTTTTTTCGAAGAGGAATTACTATAAATCTCTGTTTATTCTATATAACACACTCATTGTACCACATTTAACATATTGTGTGGAAATTTGGGGGAATACATACAAAACAAATTTACAGCCATTATATGTCTTACAAAAAAAAATCAATCCGAATACTTTATAAAGTGGGATATTGGGAACACACAAACCGGTTATTTATCAAATCAAATCTACTAAAATTCTGGGACCTTGTAACATTTAAAACTTTACAATTCATGTTTAAGGTCAGAAATCAAAAACTTCCACACAATATACAGGAAATGTTTGGTGACAGAGAGGGTGGTTATAATTTAAGAGGTGAAGGATATTTTAAAAAACAATATATTAGAACAACTAGGAAGAGTTATTGTTTATCTGTGTGTGGAGTAAATGTCTGGAATGGATTGAATGATGAGTTTAAAAAAGTACAAATGTAAACCAATTTAAAAACTCGTTAAAACAGAGCTTATTTCAAAATATGATATATAAGATGATTGTTTAATAGTCTATAATGTAATTGATTATATAAATAGTATTTAACTAATTGTACATAATCAAACATAATGTAAAATGGAAACAAGTTGTCTCTTTTTGATGTACTGAAAGTTAATTGATTATAAATTGACAAGCAGGAAAAGGGCAGGACATTATAAGATATTATATCTTCTACCTGCTCCTTTTAGAACAGAAAATATAAAATTTGCATGTCACATGGGCAGAATAATTTGTTTTACATTTTATTTCTTATGTTTGTTTTATTCTATTTTGTTTTGTTTGTTTTCTTGATTGTCTTTTCAGTCTGTTCGAAACAAAAAAAATAATAAATAAATAAATAAATAAATAAATAAATAAATAAATAAATACATAAATTTAATTCACTGGGGAACATGATTGCATATTTCTATGTATGGTGAGCTCATTAGGAGCGGGCTCACTTTGAAAGCACGCGAGTGGACATTTTCAAAGTCATAAGTTTTTCGCAACTAAGGTGAAATTATTGGCGGGAACAATTGCGCCTCCCTCTAATATTGGGGAGTACACGTCCCCCGGTTCCTACACCTATGGTTCCCAACAAACTTGAACTTTTCTCTGACCTCCTCGCAGGTTTCCTCTCGTGGTGCCATGGAGTATCCCCATTGTGTTGCCCGAGATAATCAGATCCACATCAAAGATCCTCTGTTGAAAATTAATCTGGAACCCCATCTGTGACTGGAGTAGATCCACTCCTCGATGGACTGATTGTCCGACTACCTGCCCGCCCTCCTACGTACCTTCCATCGCCACCCTGAGACAACTTCTCCCACCATCGGAATCTGGACCACACCTCCCACTCTCGCAAGCAGGCTCCAGTATCCTAACCTCTCCCCCCTGGCGGATTCACCTCATCTCACTCAGTAAGCCCGTTCCAGTACTCGCTTCTGCTTCATTCTTACAATCCACTTACCTCTCATCTCCCCAGCCCTCAGATCACTGACAATCCGGATCCAGTGGTCCCAGGATTTATTCACACATTTCACCAAACATTGATCTGTTCATAAAATAAACTTTATCTTTGTGTTCTGCATGTAGGTCAAGTAAGTAGCATACAGCATGACACCTACCCTAACTATTATTCAAGCCAAGCCACCAATAAACAATCTCTTATAACAATTTAAAAGAACAAAGATAAGAAAAAAAGGTGGAAAAACGGTTTCATATCTCAATCCACTCACTCCACCACCAACCCCCAGCGTGCAGTGCGAAAGAAAGGAACAGAGAAAGAAAGAGGCCTGTGTATGCAGACACTTTATCGGCTCTTTATGGGCTGTTTTCAATGCACAGTCAAATACAGAAAATGCCAACTAGAATGATTCTTCCACTATCGTTCTGGCGCCGCCTATAGCGGGGGTAGGGGGGTGCCTATGCGTTGCATATAGTACACACTCAGTTTTTGTGCCACTGATTAACCTATGTTTTGTTCATGTGTGTTTCAAGTATAACCATGATATGTTGTCCCATCTTAATTCTCAAAATATGCTGTCATAAAACAGGTATTGCTTCCATTTGTCCAATAGGTGGTGCTCTGTGTGTGGGAAATTCAATCCGACAGAACAAAGCCATAAGGAATACATGACCACTGAACAGTTTTCATTCATCAGTTTCAGACAACTAGTTAATGTACAATGTATACACTGCACTGACAGCATGCTTCATGTTGTTTGGCTAACTGAAGTCTAAAGCCAGTAGTGCTTGCTGCTTGAGCATCTATTATGTTAAACATTTTTGATCCAACCATTTAATAAATATGTGATAGCATTTAAAAGTAGATCTATTTGTATTGTTTTTACATATAGAAAACCCCGACATACTGTGTTGCATGCCGTTGTATTTCTGAATGGAAACATGTTGTATTACAGCATAACAAAATGTTCCTGAAACCAGGCTATCACAGTAGTTACCCCTCCTTTCTCTGGTTCCACATCTGGAAACATTGCATCACAACCGAAACACTGGAAAACAGAATCAGTCTGCACAGCTGCATTTGCTGAAACCAGAGCCATGAATACAGAGTTAAGACCAGACTTCAACTCTGGTCATAGAGCAGAAGTCTCACTGTATTTTTTTATTTTACCAAAGACTTATTACTCTGTTATATTTACTTCCATTCTTATATGGGTTGGTAGGCCGGTAAATTGTATTTGTTGGAGTCATGTAGCCACAGCTTTCTGCTCCAATTTATATCCAAAATGAATAAGGTAAGGAACTAGCACCAGATACGTGTTTACAAAAAAAATTCGAATGTGTTTGTCACAAAGCATTTCTTTTTTTTAAACTAAAACTGACAAGGGCACCAAACTATGGAAGCATTCCACTGCCAGAGCTTTGAAATGAATTCAGAAGCAATATGTCGTTGAAACAAGAAGGTTTCTTGTTTAAGGTTATTAAAACCAAAATATGTTGTTGTTTAAGGATTCAAGGATTTTTTTTGTTGTCATACATGAATGTGAACAATAACAATAAAACAGTAACACCGACGTGTTATTTAGAAGAAACGGAGTGAGAGGGAGCCCCTTAACAGGGGCGCAACTACATATTATTCAGGTGGTTGCGAAAACTTAAATCGGCGTCCCCCCCGGGCCCCCCAAAAAGGAAGGTACGTAAGGGTGAAGGAGCGTAGAAAACATACGGTCGCTCTATCCGTATGAGCGACCGTATGTTTACCCCCCGAGACGAAGACACGTGAAAGGTAAAACTCGCTACATTTACATGTGCGCGAGGTGAAGGAGCGTAAGGGCGCGGTGAAGTGTATGTGAAGGCATCATTGGGGCGCCTCCCCCTCCAGACGGGTTTTGACGCCCCCTCTGGTGCAGCGCCCCTATGCATTGCATGCGCTGCATACCCACTTTTTGCGCCACTGCCCCTTAATGTCTTTTTAAGAAGTCTGTAAGACAGGGCCATGTAGAGTCTTTTGGAGAGGCAGGGGCTCAAAGTTAAAAAGGGGCACATTGAACAAGATCTTAAAACACCACACAACATAGCAACAACCCATATTAATCAAGAATCTAATATTTAACCGGATCATACTATATCATTGTCATCATGTGGGACAATGCAATATCATATCAGGGAAAGCAGTATTTTCCCTGATATAATGTTGCTGTTCTGCTTCTGATAGTGCTGGGGAGCTGTGCTGATCTGAGACTGTAGCTGTTAAACAGACCATAGGAGAGAAGGTCTCTGGTTATGAAGTATGTTATAAAATAAGCAAGTTTTCTGCTATTTTACTAAGTAAGCCCTACTACTTCTGTTTAACTTTTATAACAACTTGGCTCAAGAATGCTTTAAAAATAAAAAAAACTTCAGAGGGGTTAATGCTACATAATTTTTTGATGTTAGCACTTCTGACAGATCTATAATTACAAGACAGATATCAAGGCAAAGAAAACTCAGTAGCTGCTGGCAGCCCCCCTCCAGACATTCAGAAACCCCTATAAATGGTTGAATTGCAACAGAAAATAGAAGTAAATCCTGTAGAAATTCCATTTATTGAAAATGACAATGTGATTAATTTTTATTTAATGCATTCAGCAGAAAAAAAAAATACATTTAGGATTTAATTAGGAAGTTTACCAGTTTGATTGTTGTATTACCATGGCTACAATATGATGTAACCTTTGTGTTAGAGATGGGTTTGTTCACAAATACATCACAGCAAATAATAGCCAATAATCAGTGATTAAGTTTAAACTCAGGCAATTAAACCCGGGCTCACTATCACAGACTCCACTGATTCTATATTTAAACACTGTCCCCCACCTGTCACCTGCTGACTGTAACAATATGCTCCACATATTGGAGCATATATGGAGCATATGCTCCAATATGCTCCACATATGCATATTGGAGCATATGCATGAAAGAATCAAATAACTAGTGCAGAAATCAGGAGTTAAGGACAGAGGACAGAACCTTCGTTAGTGTTGCAGATGTTCTTAGTAGGAGGAGGCCAGGGGCTAAATCATGATTATGTGTAAGGTCCCATATTACCTTGGGCTGACCCTGCATGAAGAGTGTGCTGTGCTGTGCTGCGCTATGCAGTGCATCTCTGTGCTGGAATCTATTTGGAATCCCCTGGTAGCCCCTATTCCGATGACGATGCTTTGGTGACATCTTGATTTATTTAATTGTGGCATATTTGGTTTTTGCTGCTGCTCACTGATGTTGTGAGCTCCAAATGCTTTGGGATAAATCTTTCTTTAGCAGTTGAGGTTCTGCAGTAACTTGTATTCACAGCTGCTAACCTCCAGCTCGGATCCTGTCAGCAGCGGTGTGAACTGCCTGGCAGTAACGTAAAGGTGAAACAAAGAGTGAGCAGTGAGCAGGCGGTACCGGTGTTTTGAGGTTAAAGTCAGACATTTTCTCTGCAGCTGAAGCATTTCTGTGTTTGGGAGCAAGGAGGGTTTTTCCCACTACTGCAAGGACAATAATGAAAAACAAATAGAAACAGCTTTTCTACTTTCAACATCAGATCTACGTTTTTATTCACAAACAAGTCTATATTAAAAAAATATATATTCTTGCAAATCATTTGATAGATGATGCAGATCCGCCCCCTCCTCCTCACCAGGGCCCAGTTGTCTTGACAACATGGAGGCCGAGAAACTGAGAATTCTCATTATGAGACTGAAGGCAGCCAGACTAATTTATTTTTGTTTTATTTAGCTAATTATTATTGTCAAGGGGCACAAGCAGGCCTCCTGACACACAGATAAAAAATACAATAAGTNTAAANAATTTGAAAGAAACAAAACAACAACAACTCAACAAGGGTATTAGGGGCATCAAGGATAAAAAGAGCAGGGGCTCAAGCCTCCTCAGCCAGCCCCCCTCTGCACGTGCCTGCTGTCAGACCAACATTTTTTTTTTTGCATCTCGTTAAAACAAGCTTTCTTTTTAAAATAAAATGTAAAACTCGTCCCATTAAAATGAAAATATGACCTTGTATTGACAAGTTTTGCAAGGTATTGCTAAGTTTATGCCATATTTCTGACAGTTCAATGATTCCATACAGTCACATTAGGTCTGTTAAAGCTAACTACTTATGTCTGCTGTTTGGTATCACCTACAGTTTGGCCGCTAACTATTTAAATTAATGGTATATAATTTTTATTGTATGAACCAGTAACTTTATGTACCACCACTTAGGGGGGTTGTCTACCATTACTTAAAATATGAGAAATGTTTATTAGCTTAAAACTTCTCATCTAGTTCTGTGAATGAAATGAACTACAGTGGTTAACTTGGAGAATTGAATGCTTGGGTAGGCTTCTTCTGCTTTAGATTTTAACAGCAGCTTGCATCCATTATTGTTGCACTACTGCCATCTGTTGGATCCTAATACTTATACCTCAAATTGTCCCAATGAGCCCATTATTTAAAAAAAAAGAAAAATCTTCTCTTTTCTCTCATTACTATTTAACTGATCAACCACATTCTCAAATTTAAATTCTCTATTAAAACCTATTTAAATTTTTAATAATTTTCTTTGATTCACATGTTTCCTTCAACTAATAAAAACATTTTCCATTGTTTCTACAGTATCACACCAATTACATAAATCAGTAAGATGTTTCCCTATCTTAAAAAGAGTTCCATTTAAAAAAAACTGTGACCAGTTCTTATTCTATTTATAATTATCTCCTTCCTCCTGTTTATTCCTCTAATCCAGGGGTCTCAAACTCTATTTACCCGGGGGCCGCTGGAGGCAGAGTCTGAGTGAGGCTGGGCCGCATAAAGGGTTCCACAAAAAACAATTTAAAAATATCCTCAAATGTCATCAACATTTAATTTCTCCAATACATGAACTGCATATGGAGGACCAAAACCATCATAATAAGAGATAAAAGCATATACATATATATTTAGCTTTTCCTTTTCTTTACACACGAGTTTCCGTCAAGTAATGTATGTTTTCTTTTTTATTTCCCCTAAACATGCGTTTTTGTCAAGAAAAATAGATATTTTACTTTGTCTTTTTTTGCTTCTCCCTTTGGAACCAACGTCACGTCACTGCGTCAGATGTTGTGGGGCGTTTAGGTGTAGTCGCTTGGTGCCATCTTTGCAGGCCACGAGTTGGATATTGGAATATCCAATATCCAACTCGAAAGTAACTTCACTGCAGTTGGTAACACAATAAAACCACTGGAATAAAGTTTGTTTTGGTCTGTGGCCTGCATAGATGGCACCGAGCGACTGAACCTAAATGTCTGATGCAGTGACGTTGGTTTCAAAGCTCTATTGGCCAATAGAAGACATAGAAGGCAGCTCTCCTCATTAACATAATGATGCAGCAGAAAAACAGCAAATGGAAAAACAGCAAGCAGAAATACAGCGAGCAGAAAAGGGAGAAGCAAAAAAAAAAGACAAAGCAAAATATAAATTTTCTTGACAAAAACGCATGTTTAGAGGAAATGAAAAAGAAAATACATTACTTGACAGAAACTCATGTGTAAGGATGGTCCTCCATAGAACTGCAGGCTTTGGCTTTGACAAAGACATGATGAAGGTGTGACAAAATTTAGTTTATTCCACTTGGCGTCACTTTTGTTCTACGTTACATAGAAGTCTTTAGCCAGCTAGCTACGTATGGAGAACGTCTCGACGCGTGACGTCATTACCACTTCTACTTGTCATAACAGCGCGGCGGATGACGAGCAGCCCGGTAGCAGTCGTCTTTCTCTGCATTTGATCGTGGCATTTGTTAATGGTAGAAAGTACAGGTGTTACGTCAATCCGCGTTTCCCCATCAGATACGGTGGCTTCGGCGACTGCAGGGAAGGGCAACTGGTACCGGACTGTTCCATCATCCACCGCACTATTGTTACAAGCTTAGTGTGCATGAAGTCAGGGTAGCTTAGCCTAGCACCAAATGTCAGCCATGACAAGGAACGGCGGGTCCGCTCACCCTGTAGGCCGCACTAATATTATGTTGTCATATCACGGTGGGGGCCACGAGACATCGTCCTGCGGGCCATAATTGGCCCGCGGGCCGCGAGAATGAGACCTCTGCTCTAATCCTTACATCATCAACTGTATTTTATATCTTATATAAATGCCTGACATTTATTTTATTATCCCACCTAATTTTCCATAACGTCTTTCTGTCCAAACTATACTTTTGCCTTCAGATTTAGATAACTTTATTGGCATCTTCTTTTTTAATAGCCTCCTTATTAAACCTCTCATTACCCAAAATACCTACATGAGCAGGAGTCCAACATATTACATTTTTGTTTTGTTCACACTATCTATGATTAACAGCCATAACCTCATATAATATATTTTGATGATTTCAATACTCAACAATGCAGATAATGAATCACTACCAACTATTATTAGTATCCT
>NW_015115666.1:29406-30038 GCF_001443285.1 Poecilia latipinna
GCGAGAGACAGCAGGCGCAAATCGTGACACCGCACCTACTAATGGCACTTCCGGTGGCAGGTGTGACACCTGCCACAAGTGCCACTGCTTTCGGGACTAGCTGCCAGTGTTGTCGCTGACTTCGGCTGACCTCGGCACCTCGTACTGGCACTTCATCTGACACCTGCCACAAGTGCCACTGTTTTCGGGTCTAGCTGCCAGAGTTGCCACTGCGTTCGGCTGACTTCGGCTGACCTCGGCACCTCGTACTGGCACTTCCGCTGACACCTGCCACAAGTGCCACTGTTTTCGGGACTAGCTGCCAGTGTTGTCACTGACTTCGGCCGACTTCGGCTGACCTCGGCACCTCATACTGGCACTTCCGCTGACACCTGCCATTAGTGCCACTGCTTTCGGGACTAGCTGCCAGTGTTGTCACTGACTTCGGCTGACCTCGGCACCTCATACTGGCACTTCCGCTGACACCTGCCACAAGTGCCACTGTTTTCGGGACTAGCTGCCGGTGTTGTCACGGACTTCGACTGACTTCGGCACCTCATACTGGCACTTCCGCTGACACCTGCCAGTATGCCACTGTTTTCGGGTTACGGCTAACACTTTTACGTAAGCTAACACTTACGGCTAAGTGTTAG
>NW_015115666.1:36355-38789 GCF_001443285.1 Poecilia latipinna
TGACAACACTGGCAGCTAGTCCCGAAAACAGTGGCACTTGCGGCAGGTGTCAGCGGAAGTGCCAGTACGAGGTGCCGAGGTCAGCCGAAGTCAGCCGAACGCAGTGGCAACTCTGGCAGCTAGTCCCGAAAACAGTGGCACTTGTGGCGCGTAATGACACCTGCCACCGGAAGTGCCATTAGTAGGTGCGGTGTCACGATTTGCGTCTGCTGTCTCTCCTTCACCCATTCTAAAGCTTATAATATAGCACATAATTCTACTACATATATACTCAGATAATTAGATGTTCTTTTTGAAATATTAATGTTTAATTTGGGAATCACTACTAATATGCTGGTTGCTTAATTTCTTGGGGGTCTTTTGAACCATCAGTATAAATTTGCAAATAATCATTATATTTATTCTGGATTTGATCATAAAATTCTTGGCAAATATCTGTAATATTTCTTTTCTTAGTATTTGATAATGATCTCTCTACATTAATGTATTTCCATGTCCACGTAGGTCTCAAAGGCCACAATACTGTTGGACTAAATTATTTGTTATATGCATTAAATGTTTTTTAATAAACCGGTTGCTGTGTATTGCAGACTTCTGCCCAGGTCCCTCTTGAAAATGAGATCTGGATCTCAACGGGGTTTACCTGGTTAAATAAAGGAAATAAAAAAAAAATCATTATCTGTTGTCTTCTGATACATAATGGCATTTCTCCTGATTCTATTTGTAAAGCACATACTGGAGTTGACATAACTGCCCCTAATCTTGGGTAGGCTGAACGTGTCCTCCCATTAAAACTCCCAGCTAACAGCGCGCAGCCTAGTTTATGTGGGGCTGTGGGTGAGGCCGCCCGCCTGCCACTTCTCCTCTGCAGACCTCAGGATTGGTTGCGCGGAGCTCCTCATCACTGACGATCATGGAGGATTATTAGCCGTGCCGAGCGTTTCATACTTCCAGAGGTAAGCTAAAAAAGACATTATCTCTGACTTTTTATGACGGTGTTGGTGTGGGGAGGCGGCGAAACGAAGTCTCGGCGAAACGGAAAGGCGAGACCTGAGTTCGCCTCAACAAGCCAGAGAAGTTGTCAACTTCTTGAAAGCAGCTGGGAGTAATTCCAGCAGTGATGGCGAGTCAGTGAGGCTTGTTTATTTCAGACTGAAAAACTCTGAGGTCACTTTTAGAAGGGTTTAGAAACCCTTAGAGTTATCTAGCTTGTCGTTGCTTTTATGCACCCATAAATATTGTCTGCATAAAGATTTTGGTCCCATTTAAACTCCATGATTGTTCGGAACGACGTGGCTGGGCTAAGACATGTGTTTTGAATTGCCATGTAAGCGTCAGACTTGGTGCCAGTGTTTTGACATTTTCTGGTTGGTATATATTAAAAACCGTCCTTAGGATAAATCGGCTTGGAATGCTTTAAAATGTAATGCATGTAAGTTGCATTGTTTGTTCACAACCTCCAAGACAAAATGCTGCTTTAGCTGTGAAAAGTTGTTCTGTAATCATGTACAGTTCTGTAATCATGAAATTTATGAAGTTGCTTATCACATGCTAAGACATTACGTTAATGGATTGCAGCACCATGGTTGCCCATCAGCTGCAAACAGCACTGCATAAAAAGTAGGTTATAAAATACTTAAATGAGCGTTTCCTGAGTCAGTAGTTTGATTTTTGCATTTGGGTCAGCGCCCCCTACTTTGCAGAACATTTGTTCCCTTCAGTGATGTGCACTGAGGTTCATGACTGGTGAGACTCAGACTCCCAGAGTAGATGTACAAACCCTACATAAAAGCATTTAATTATTTTGACCATAACTAATTAAATATTTTAATTATGCTTTAATCAATTCAATAATAACAAGAAACAGAAAACGATATTTAATATAAAGGCACATCTGCTTTTTCATTTGTTTTATTTGGCTAACTTTCTTAATTTAAAATTGTGTATGATTTAATATTTATTTTTTTATATGAATTCTATTCATCTACCCTTCTCTTACTGTCACTGTTGTTAAAAAACAAAAACAAAAAAGTGCTTTGTTTACATGAAACATAGTGCTTCACTTTACTTTTAAGTTGAATCTTAGTCTCAAAAATCACAGTTCATTATTCCACATTTTTTGTGTTGCTTTGTAAAATGAATTTCTTTCTTTCTTCAATGGGTTTCTTCTTGGGCTGTTCCATTTGTTCCATTCTTGCCAGATCTGTGGGTTGCATGATTAATAGTGTCATGCAACCCATAGATTTGATTGATATATTTTTATGGCTGTGTGAGAAGCTTAATGTTTAACTTTGGGTAATTGCAGGGCCGTGCAGAGACCACTAAAGGGGCAGGTGCTCAAAAAAAAAAGGACACATCTTACCGTATTCTAGGACAGAATATTAACAAAGCCACATAGCTTTCAGAGTTTAATAAACAATGACGAATTACAAAA
>NW_015115666.1:44072-44575 GCF_001443285.1 Poecilia latipinna
TGCACGTGCCTGGGTAATTGTGTCAAAAATTGTAGTTTTTTTTGTCCTCAAAGAACCTACTTTGTGTTAATCCCACGACTCACTCTGACTGAGGAAGCACTATGTAAAATCTCTGTATTTAAATTAATCTTTTTTATTTTTAAATAATGTTTTCAGTATCTTGTTTTTATTCTCTTCTGCCCTGTTTTTTGATTTATGGACCTAATGTCTGTTAATAAAGTTTGCTGATGATTAATGAATAACTTCATCCATTTGCAGAGTACAGTTTTGTGGAATGCAATGAATCTATTCTTACTCTTAAGCAGGGCCGGCCCAAGGCATAAGCAAACTAAGCAACCGCTAAGGGCCCCAGGGCCACTAAGGGCCAGTGGAGCTGATTTTCTTTTTTAGTAATTTCTATGTCATTATAATATCAAAAACACACAATTTCACTATGAAGTGATTTGTTTTTGCAATAATATATATTTGATAATGTATGTAGAAATCATTATTTTATGTAGAGA
>NW_015115666.1:49010-55506 GCF_001443285.1 Poecilia latipinna
AAATTGCTCTCGGTGGGGAGGGACCGTTACCGCACGCTTTGCCGGTAACATGAGCTGCCCTGCGATGAGCAGAGCATCCAAACGTCCAAAGCTCCGGTCAGAAGTTAAGTTAGCAAAACAATGTCTCAAAAAAGGACTTATCCTTCAGAGAGGGGGAAAAGAAAGGAAGAATAGAAAAAACCCAAGATAAAGGTTTGTTTTAATGTGCCTTGATAATGTAATGTAAAAGAGTTGTAAAGCTGCTAATGGAGAATTAGCTTGATGCCAACCTGGAATGGTCCAGTTCAAGAACCTGTTGAACTGGAACGGTCCAGTTCAACAGGGTCTTTTTGTTTGTGTGAAACTGAGTTTAAATTTTAAATGAGTTGATTCTCATGGTTTGTATATTTCTGAGGTATTTTTGGCTTCAAAACGCTGTGTGTTATACAGTTTGATAAAAAATAATTAAAACTTCTCAATATTTGACATTGTCTAGCAAAGTGTTTTTAGGTCAGGCAACACATAGGTGCTACATCGATGAGCTACTCTATGCTGTAGTTGGGGAATGTTTGCTGCTGAGCATAATCATTTTGTGGCTGAAACAAACATTATTTTTACATCAACTTCTAAGTTATGTGAAACTTCTGTTAAAATCATTTGAAGGCACAGAATCAGTCCAGTACCGATCCACATTCTCAGGGGAAAAAGACTCACCTGGTATAAATTAAATTTTTAGCTAGTGGAATTACGCTTAAGAGAAATGTATTTAATCAAAGAATGTCATGAGTATGTGTGTATATATTCCATCTTAATTTGGGCTGCACCAATTGCAGTTTTCTGGCTGATCCCTGGTTACCGATCTTTTAAAACCCTGCCCTGCCGATTTTGATTTTGGTTAATATTAATTTTTTTTTTGTCTGAAATGTCGCTAAATATAGCGAGAAAGTGACTGATATAGCACTGAGTTGGGAACAATATTGTTAACTGCAAACGTGCAGATCTGACCTGGTGGGCCGGTCTGTCAGTCAAACCTTTCACTGCAGAGCAGAAGAGGACACAGACTGATTTTTAAACCTTTGCTGACAAAGATAAGATTAGGGAATAAGATGGGCTTCACATGCAAATATCGGCCAATCATGATCCCCCAAAATTAAGGACATCAGCGCCCAGAAATTAACTGGTCGATAAATCAGTTGGCCATAAATGTATCCTATTATACATGTTTATAATGTAAACAGCACTGCCAGAGATGCAATAAGTTTATAGCAGGTGTGTGAATGATCTAATGATTGGGCTGCTGATTGCAGCCAGTCCACATTGTTAGCAGAACTAGAGGGCTCCAAAACCAGATTTTGCTTAGGGCCCCATGGAGGCTTGGGTCGGCCTTGCTCTCGCAGCAGCAGAGAAATCACTTCTCTTTCCCAGGGACGCATGACCAAAAATGACATCAGTCTGCTCCTTCAGGCCAGATTTGGGACATTCCGGGCAGAACTTGTTAGTTCCCGTCTCCTGTTCAACAAATACTGAAATTGCTCATAAGTTTGAAGTGGATGTGATTATGACAATGACCAAATCCGACAGTGGAAGGGACCTATCAGGACTTCCTGGAATTTCTTATTAAATTGGAAAAGTCCTGTCCAGAAGGCATAGTGTCTTTGCTCCTGCCACCTTATGGCAGCTGAGGAAAGTGGCACTTACTATGTTTCAAGTAATGGTATAACACTTAATGGTATAACATTTAGTTGAACTTGAAGATGCACAAGGATTGAAAGCTTTATCAGAAAGTCACCTCTGTTACAATGCGGTTTGGGGTTTCCCTGTATCAGAATCTGTTTACAGGAAAGTATCTTGTTGCTTAGAGCAGCCGAAACATTGTTCACGTTTTAATGGCTTCAAAGCCGCATGATTTGCATTAATACTTTTTTAAAAAATCTTTTCTTAGCTGGTCACCAAAAGCAACACATAGTGTATATATGGCATTGAGCAAAACAGAACACAGACAGCCAACAAATGGTAGATATGAAAAATGGAATATGTTGAGTTTCTTTGACAGATCTAGATAATTCCAGAGCTGGTCCTCAGCGGCTGGTATCTTGCATGTTTTCGTGCTCTCCCCAGTGGTAGTTGGTGCCTCCTCAGCATGTTGATGTTCTGCAGAGACCTGAAAATGAGCCATTATTTGATCCATGTGTGTTAAACCAGGGAGATAACCAAATGACTGACTTTGGACATCCCCGAATTAGCTGTTCCTACAAACTCTAGAGAAGAGGTCTTTAAATCCAGTCCTCAAGGGTTGGTATCCTGCCAACCCTTAAGATGTGTCCACTGTCACACACCTAAGTGAAATGGTTTTGAATTGGAACAGGAATTAAAGAAGACAATTAGAAGTCTGTTATGTAATTGCAGAGTTCTTGCAGAGTTCTTTCCAAAATTATCACCAGTTCAATCAGGATGGATTGTACAAAACTGAAGAGGTGTGAGATTTTAGCAGTTGTAGGATTTCCCTTTTATCTTTGATAATAATCCACAAGCAAATTCTCCTGCTAGCTTGTTTGTTTTGGATGTATTTGCCCAGAATGCCCTTAGTCTATTGATAGAGTAGTCTGTGGTCCTGCTTTTGGAAGGATCCCCACATATGCATTAATAAAGCAGAGCAAGAGTTTACTTCAACCAAACCACTTAGTCTTTAGGCGGACCACAGTTAACTTTTTTTGTTCCACATCCGAGTTTGATGACGGATTCATGCTTCCCCAAACAAACCTGACTTTGTAACCAGACGAATTATAGTCAGCAGATGAAATGGGGCTAGTGTGAATTCACCTTTAGTTGCCCTAAAAATTGATTCATTTGATTTTTATGAAGCCAAGAACCTTCATGTACCATGGGCTAAGTGGTTCATAACAGTCTGCTAGGAGTGCACAATCTATTGCAAATATAGTGTTATTGCACATAATCTTCCAGGATTTTTAAAAAGTATTTATTCTGTTTGTGCCAATAATGTGGTGACACGTGTTTAGTACTGCATTAAAATCCATCCATCCATCCATTTTCTATACACCCTTGTCCCTAGTGGGGTCGGGAGGGTTGCTGGTGCCCATCTATGTGCAGGTGATCATTTCATTGAGAAACTAAGTTTCTTGAAGGCCAAAACAAAAGATGTTGTGACCTTTAGTTGTAGAGATAGAAGTGATGCATTTGCTCAGCATTTACACAAATGACGTTCAGCTGATTCTGCAATGCCAGTTTAAAGTATGTAGTCATACATTGACACATTATGGAGCCACCTCTGTTAGGCCTTTGTGGCTGAGCTGATTTTGTAATTCTGGTTTGCTATTTTCAAGCAGACATCTTTCCTCCTTCCCCCTTCCCCCAATCACAAAAATAACACTCTTATTAAGTTGCTTCTGTTCTGTATTCAAACAAAAGTTTCTTGGGGCCAACACCAGGTTTAACTGGGGTTCTAGTTTCAGCCTACAAAAGGAAGTTTACACCAATTCATCCAAGTATGACTTGACCTCATCGAGCTGTGAGTGATAAACGGTCTACTTGCACATTTTGTAGTTAGTTTATTTGGAATTAAGATTGTTCCTACATTGGCTGAAACTCAGTGAGAACTTTGGGTGTGTAAAGGCATTCCAGTTATTTCACCAGATAGTTTGTGGTAGGGTTTCATCAGTCATGTTTTGGTTGTTACGCAATAGTATTGAAAACTCTTATGAATGAGATCATGTGGCTTCTTTAACTCCAATGCTTGCTCATGGAATTAGTTGAGCTTGTTGTGGCTTTAAGGGGGCATTCACACCAGCCCTGTTTAGTCCACTTTAATCCAACATTAGTTTGTTTGCTGAAGTGTGTGCACAATTGAACTCTGATGCAGACAAAAAAAAGCAAACGGTGGTACCCCTCGGTCTCTATTCGGTTGACGTGAACTCTGGTGTGGTACAAATGCATATGTGAATGCAAGTGGACCACAGATTACAACCGCTAAAATCTCATGCCATTCCCTTTTTGCTAAAATTTCCTGGGAAAAAAAAAGTGTTCAGTGCGTACCTGTCAAGTCTCCCATTTTGTCTGGAAAACTACTAGGTTTTTTGGGGGGGTTTTTACCTCCCTTTCTTGCCATGCTCCATCATTATTTTCCTGTAAATATCTCGTATTGTGCTGCCGCTAGTTCCGTCCAACCCCCCACTCTCATGTTGGTCTCTTCATCCCACACCGACAGTAGCACCGGATGGTGACATTTCCCATATTCTCAAGCCAAAACTTGACAGGTATGGTTCAGTGTTGTCTTCAGAGGTTTTTGTGTCTTTTCCTTCAGTGGCTCTTGGTACAGCGCCACCACAGGTTTTTTAAATGGTTTGGTTAATTTGACACGGTGCAGTGTGAACCACACTAGCTGAAAATGTAACAAACGTTATAATTTTTGTCTCCAATTGAACCGAGTCTACCAGACTATTAGGTGTGAAAACAGCTTAAGGTCTTGGTGTGTCACAGTGGGATGATCCCAGCACTTGTTGGCGTCCCAACAAGGGAGTGTCGGTTTCAGTTATGTTTTATTTAAATTTAACTTTTAAGAGCTTCTCACTGCGATATGGAAAGTAGATCCAACATGAGCTCCATCAGTATTTTGGATTACACTTTGGCTTGTGGTCTGTAAACATTCTCATAGATGCTCAGTGTGTGTCAGTAGTGGTAGAAACAAATCATGTTGTGGAGCTCAGTTTCCTGTATGGAACATGTGAGCTCTGCATCACTCCGTCCAGCCTACAGCGACACTCATGACCATGTGCATTAATGTATTTTTTGTGTTTCCTTCAATAACTTGTATTTACAACCGTATTCTGTTAGCTTATCTGTTATAGAGTTGACAGGGCAGCTTCCTCATCTATTCCAGCCAAAAATTCTAATTCTAGCTTCATACAGTGAGCTAGAAAGACGGGTACCAAGAGGACTCTTCCACCAACTTGAATCATGCTGAGTTTCTCTGTAACTGCTGTGAGTTTGTATTCCCACTGACGATCTTTGTGTTGCATCCCTACTACTGTAGTTACTTTAATAATTCCCATGAATGCGCATAATTTTTGCTTTGATAATTTGTGAAGTAAAGATCAAAGAGTTGACGAGATGTGACCTCTTGTAAAGGCCAATATGAGGCTGGACAATTGTTTCTGCAGTTGATTTAGCAGAAAACTGTTCCCTTAATGTTCGGACCATGCTTGAAAATTGGCTATAAACCAACTGTGACCTAAAATTCTACTTTCTTTTGTATCTGATCAACATCCACAAAGCTTGTAAAAGGCCACTCTATTTAAATCATGGCAGAATGTGAGGACATCTCGTCTATGCAGATGCTCTGATGTGTAAACATGAGAGTCAAATGAAGATAACATTCCGCACATGCAACTGACAAGCTTTGCTGATGGTGCAAATCTGCCCTTGCAGTTTTCATGTTTTTGTTTTTTTTGTTTTCGCCTATTAATACCAAAAATGGCAAAGGCTAAATGGCACATCCAAGGCTTTAAAGCAGAAGTTCTTTATTTGATGTCTCTAAACTCACAGCTCTTTACTGTTTATAAATTGAAAATGCAAGTTGGGTGCAAAACCTTGTTTCTAAATCATAGAGGACAGAATTATCTTTTTATTATTTCTGGGAAGATTTGGACTTAAGTTTTTAGATTTTATTTATTTTTGGGCAGACATCACACCCAACCATACTAGTTTCTACAAAGCTTTGGAGTACACAGACGTAGACTGTAAATCGCTAATTTATAAACTATTAATCAGGCATGCAAAATTTGGTAAACCTAAGTAGCATTTGATGCTACTGATATACTACATTTAGTTGGTGAAGAACAAATAGTGAATATAATCATGTTCATGAGAAAATTTTAGCAATATTTGTGGGAAAACTACATTGTTTTTTTTCCATTAGCTGAAGAAAAGTTTTACAAATCAGTGTTTTATAAAATCCAGGATTTCTACCAGAAAACTTGCTGTTTTCTGATGAGATATGGTGATCTACTGTGGGGTGTACTACTACTGTGAATTAAAAAAATGTTAAAGCTGACAGGGAATTTGAAAATATCACTTTATAATTATGTCAGTGGTATTGACAATACTTAAACATAATCTACAAGGTCTTAGAAAAAGTAAATATAAAAAAACCCTCAAACAATACTTAGCCTGGTGGGGGCAAGTAGTAAAGCCTGGTAGCCCACCAGGCTGATAATACACTGAGGGAAACCCTTAAATCTATTGTCCTAACAATGAGTTCTGATTTTTTTTCTCATAGAATCTCTGTTTATGGTAGAATGATCCTGTTCAGGTTTAATCAGGCCAAGTATTTTAGATTCTGACCTTGAAATTCAATGAAATTGTGAAACGGCATATTGGATTAGTAGCTAATCAGATGCCAACTTCTCTACCACTTCTGGGTTTGTTCCAATTAGGGCTGTTGTAAACGAATATTTTAGTAATCGAGTAATCTATCGATTATTCTTACGATTAATCGAGTAAT
>NW_015115666.1:58988-61837 GCF_001443285.1 Poecilia latipinna
CGATTCTTACAAAAAAAAAAACTTTTTAAAACCAAGGGGGGGGGGGGGCGCAGAAAATGTTTGGAAACCACTGGGGGGGCGCAGAAAATGTTTGGAAACCACTGGGGGGGCGCAGAAGAAAAAGTTTGGGAACCACTGGCCTAAGTGGAGAATTAGTAAAAGGGAACAAAAAGTGTCTTTAGTGGTGTTATGCTTTACTTACTGTCATTATGGTCACCAAACATTTACACATCGGACAATAAGACAGTCAGAGCTGGCAGTTATGGTGATAGAAAAAGGCATAGCAACACAGAAGGAGGATGTTCATTGGTGAGACTGACCACTTTATTAGATTCGGTCCCCTCTTCATATTTGCTCTTCTAATTTAAAAAGAGTTATGCTGGCTACACATTTTCTGCAGATGACTTACTGTTCTGCTTAACAACACGTGTTTATAGAGAAACTATGTAACTGATTGGAGTCATATAAGCCAGGTACGTCTTATGTTATGTACCTGCCTGTCTGGTTTCAGCTTGTTGGATCTGGCACAGATCAAAGTCGGAAACAAACATTAATCACTCTGTGCAAAAGGTCACAAATGGAGTGAAAACATTATCACCCCACTGTCTCTGTTCATCTAGGAATAAAGTTCACACATAGATCTGGTTAAAATGTCCATGTGGACAGTAAAATGCAAGGAAAGCTATTAATAACTTTTTGAACTTTGACCTGAACATGATCACTCTGAATTGTGTCAGTAGCATGTTTCATAATTTGTGCATATTGCTTAGCAGAGAACAATAAATGGATGGTTTGATATCCAAATTTTTATTTTTTTTTAAAGTAAAGATCTGTAGAGTGCAATAAGATTTAACACATTGTAAATCCACCTTTCACCGCTGTTACAGCTGAAATGTATAAGCTGAATAGACAGAAATGTTTGCCCGTTTTTTCTTTATAAAATATTTCAAATCTAGTCACACTGAATGACTTAAGAAAAGTAATTTTTATTATCACAGGCTCTAAATTGAATTTAGGTCTGGACTTTGACTGGGCCACTCACATGCCTTTACTGAAGTATTCCATTGTTGCTCTGTATGAACGATTGGTGTTGATGCAGATCCTTCCTGAGGACCAGGATTAAAAAAAAAAAATCTTAAAATATGACAAATCTTTGTCCCTCATGTTTCTGTTTGCTTGCTAATGTTCCCTCATAGAACATCTGGGTTCATATTGAGATCATAACACACAAGAGTTACTAATCAGGAGCCTCCAAAATTTGTTAAAATATTTATTCAGGGGTGTCAGAGTAAAAGTGGATTTTTAGATTGAAACAATCTAAAAGCCATCACCTTTACTCTACATTTTATAAACAATTTCTAGTGAAAGGAAATGTATTCTTCAACCAAGACCTATAGATCAAAAATTTGACCAGCAATTATAGAAATAGTTTGAGACAATATAGAAGAAGCAGGATAGTAGTAAAACTGACAGTTGCTGCCACCTGCTGAGGATTTCATGTAAGTCGTTTAACTCAGAAGATTTCTTGAGTCAAAGCTTATGTTTCTCAGAAGGAAACCTGCAAAAATGTCACCTCGACAAAATGAATGCAGAGTCACAGCTAAGGGTGGGCGAGTCAATAACAGGGGACATTATCCTGCCTCTATTGGAAAACTATAAATGGCTTTTAAGCAAACGTAATCTTTTATTTAAAAAAGAAAATCAGCTGTCAAAATGCGTCATAGTATCAAAAATAATGGTGTTTTCACAACTCATAATAAATAACACAACTGGAAACTACAAAACAGAGTTGCCACCTAAACATAATGCTGTGGCCGCCACTAAGCAAGACAAACTTCTCATTTTCAGAACCAAGACGTCGCTTATACACCGATGCTCCACAACAGGAATCTTTTCTTTCTTTTTTTTCTTACTGGTACAAAACAAAAATAGTAGATGCTTGTAAACAAATAAAACCAAGAACATGTTCATTTGATATTCATGTAAACCTACTGGAGTCATAAGTGCTTTTCCTTCTGCTTCTTAACCAACACATGGCTTGTCTTCAGGTCACCTCTGCCAAGTGTCACTGTAAATGACAGCGGGATCCTCGTTGTGCTCAAACCACACAAAAGCAGGAGCACAAAACTGACTGTAGCAGCTTTGTCTTTGAAATCGGCTGCTTGTGGATCCCCATCACCGGTTGTCTCGTCTTTTATCAATTTCCTTTCGAATTCGAACCGCCAAAGCTGCTCTCATTGCGGCGTCCAAGACGTTCTTCTCTGAAACACGCTCCACCACCTTCTCAGGCTTATCCTCCTTAACAAAGAGAGGACAGGAGAAAATTTAAACCAAAGCAACAAGTAAAGTGACATACTTTCAGGCAAAAGAAACAAGTGTTCACCTTGTGCACCAAGAAAGAAGTGACGACTCCAGAGTCCTCCTGGTAGTCGAGCCAGAAGAGTTCTGTCCTGTGGATTTCAGTTTCTGTGCTCGACCCACTCTCGTTCCACTCTTCGGGATCAGCACCGGTTTCTGGTTCTGAGCCACCTGGAAAATGATCAAAAACTGTTTTAGCCTTTCTCTGGGTGCAGTCACCATCAAACCCTGAAAAAAAATATCACAGATTACTTACGCCTTTGTCTCGGATGGTACACCTGGATGTCGGGTCGACGAGGTCTTCTAGGGGTTGTTGTGTGCCTCCGCCGCTGAAGCTCTTTAGCTTGCTTTACTTCTTTATCATAGTCATCTCTTAACACAACAAAGACATGGACAATGTTGACTGCATGACTGTTCAAAATTAAAACAAGTAAATGTTTCATTCAGTTAAAATTTAAATTAAAGCTCCGCGGAGCCTCAAGCGGCCCTCG